>NW_020539179.1:0-21934 GCF_003426905.1 Ctenocephalides felis
TACTATATGTGGTAAAGTGACTAATAACCAAATATATTAACCAGCTCACTATGATTGACGAGAATACTCGACATAGTGTAATGACAGAATTTTGCATTGACCAGTATACTCGTCATGAAGGAGTTGCAAAATTATGCGTATTGACAAGTATACTCGTCATGCGTATAAATCTTTGATCATTGAGTATTTAGATAGTAATTTTTGGAACAGAAAAAACATTACCATCTCTCAAGAATCTTATAAAATATTTTGAGGTGAATAGATTATCTGACTAAAATATTTTCATTTTTTTATTTAATTTTATTCTGCAATCTGTTCATTCTAAAACATTAAGCAGGGACTGCTAGCATATATTTGTCAAAATAATATTGGTTACAAATTAGTAGATACATCCAGTGGCATATCTACTAGAAAAATAACAGAGAAACTGTAACTAGTAAAATTGGAGTCAGACTCAATACTATTAGAAATTAAATTTTTAATACTTGAATTGTGTTGCAATTAAATACAAAATTCAGTAAGGCATATTGTCGGACGGAAAATGATGTATATTGGACGAGTTTTTCGGAGCCCATATATCCATATATTTATCTAGGATTACATTAGATGCTTTGATCATTTGACTAAAAAATATAATACAATAATATTTTTTTCCGCAAGAAAAATAATTTTTCTGAATTTGAGTATTTTTTAAATGTTACCTTATATACGAATGCTTGTCTCAAATTGTGCTTTTAGGTAAAGCAATATAAAGGTTTATGGGTGAGCTCCTAGGTTACAATTATTTTCTTATTTTATTACTAAATGCCGTTAAAATAGAATAATAAACTTATTTTAAAAAACATGCGAATGAATCTTGTGCGGAATGCTTGATTTTGAATATAACAAATAATCAATGAGAATGAAAAAGAGAACAGTGTTTCATTCATTTACTTTAGTGACTATTAACTCACAAATAAAAAGGTTAACACATAAAACACAATTTATATTGGAACATTTCATTAAACACGATTTAAATACGTCAACCCATATCAAGATAAAATTTCATTTATTTTTTTCCAATTAAATTATTCCAAGTGAATACCAAATAAATGCCTCGTAATTAAATAATTACTCGGCATATGGCGAAGTAATTTCTAAAATTGGTTGAGTAAACAAGATGTGACTAATTACGAATAATTTATTAATAGACAAATCGTTAATTAAACGATTCGTTTTGATAGAAAACCGATACTAAATTTATTCAACCGTGAAATATCAAATGATACTTCCACAGAGTCGGTATTATTAGGTATAATACAATATTGATTTTGATTTTCATGATATTTGGACAAATATACATATATTGAGAGCGGGATAATAATTTTGAAAATTGATATTTTTGAAACATAATGTGTTGTGTGTATTTAACCCACATTCATCCATTTTATTATACATTGTTAGTTGAGCAACATTACATTTGCAAACAATTTTGTATATTTTTTAATAAATATGAGTACATATATACAAATTGCACATTGACTGGCGTCTCTATGGTATAATCAATAAGCATAATTGTTTTATTAACTATTAAATAATTAATTAACGATGAAGAACTATCATCATTTTTGTTGTTCTAACATTTGGTTTATATTTTGAAAACCAGTGATACTTATAATATTCGCTTATGGGAGGGTAGCAGTCATTATATTACTGCGTTAATATTTTTTTGTGGAATAATATGTAAAATTGATTTTACATATTCCGCTGTATTTGAATTACATAAAATTATAATTTTTGCGCAATTTAAAATTGCTAATGAGTTGTATTTTTGAATGTTCTATCATAAATTATTCAAATATATGCTTTTGCTAATACCATTATATCTACTTTTGTAGCAGTCATTTGAGCAGATATAGGTATATATATATGTATGTGTATATATATATAATGGGTAGTATTGCCCTAGGGCAGGTCCGCGAGCTAGGTTAAACTTCAACTCGACTCAGGGAAGAATAGTGTGAAAGATTTTCCAATGCATGCGTTTCAAAAATAGTAATATAGGCGCTCAGAATTTAAGTTGTTATAAATATATAATATCCATTGTTTGAGGTTAATACCTGCATCATGTATTTTAAAACGAGCACACAATTCAAACATAAATTAACAATTTTCTTTAGACAGCAAATACAACGTCTCATGAGCTGTTGGTATAAATACCGCTCAAATAGAAACTCAACGGTTGACCTATCTCTATTAGATATAGTTTGTTATTAATTTTTTTGTAATAATGATGGTATTTTTATTTGATGCAGCAATGTAAAAGAAGTGCTGTTTTGACTTGAAAAGATATTTTCATCTGCATATTTAAATGAAGCATGATATCCCTATTGCTTGATATCAAGCTGTCCGAGATGGGCATTGAACATGAAACCTTGTACAGCAAAGCCAAAGCTCAGAGCCAAGGGGAATAAATAATATTGAAAGAAAAATTAGCTATACATTGTATTAAGGTATGCATTTGGAATTTTAGCATTTAATTGTTGGACGTGCTTCTGTAAAAACCAACACAAAACAATTGTAATACAAATATGCTTCTTGAAAATTTTGGGCATGATTTTTTTTTGGTTATCAATATCATGTTAATATATAAATTTAGTGCCCTATTTGGTGTGTGCTTCGATATGCCCGACCTTCAGAATTTTGATACTTGTATTTCAGGTTAGATACCAAGTAGTAGTGACATTGTTGAAAATGGCCCTTAGCCGGCATTGCTGCTTCCATAAATAATTCAGCACTATTATATAAATTGTAATATTGAAATTCATCACATAGAGATGTGGCAAGTGCTCGGGTTGCCATCAATAAAACCGACGTAGTTAGTAAAGTCAAATCATAACAGCTCATAAGACTTATAAATTCTGTGTTCTGATTGCTATTTATATAATAAGAATGCAAAAAATGTTTTGAGCTGTATTTAGTTAAGACCAAATAGCTGATGAGTATAAACTAAAGCGTTGCCAGTAATAAATTCGTGAAAGTCCGAAGCGTGTAACTTATATTTTGTTCATTTCCGTTGTACCACATATTGCCACGCCATTTGGCCTTAACGCTTTACGCTTGTTTGATATATTTACACGCATAATAATTCATAAAAGGAATCGACGATCTTTTTTATTGCGATAAATAAACATGAGTATCTATACATACAAAACAAAACCACCACGGCATACGTAAAGCGCATCGACAGCCATCGATATGTTGTATCATCTATTCAAACTTTATAGTCAGTAATGAATCAGCTAATTTTCTGTATTAAACGTATATTAAGGTATAAGATATAACAATTATATCAATTAAACGTACTTTATATTTACTAATTGTAAGTTTTATCTAATCTTACGGCGCTATTTAAAAAAATCCTTTGCAAGTGATGGATTTTCCTAGTTCAACTCCATTTCAACTCATACATTGCATTTGGAAATAGTTGGTTGTATCGACAAGATTTTTTACCTCTTGAAAGCTTGCCTTACGTCAAGTTGTGTGACCTTATTCATATGTGTCATAAAAAACAACTTTTCACATTGTCTCGATAGTATTTTACAATATTGATTTGATTTATTATTTCAAACGTTAATAAATTTTTATAATAAAACATTTTTACGTAGGTTTATAATACTTCAAGATGCTAGTTACGAGCATGAAAGGTTTCATGCTTTCATGACCTGTTTGTCAGAAGAACACTTTTGCACTTTTGTGCTAATTGCAAAGAAACGGATTGGCTGATCCACTAATAAAACTAGTGAAATCGAGTCCAAATCAACATTTATCAAATGGCATTTGAATTTTTGAAATCCATGCAGTCGTTTTTGACAAAACGTTGACGAAAATTTGAAATGTTATATTTTTCCAATTGTATTGTCAAACGATTCAAGATGACTTGAAACGTTAAGTAAACTCACACATTTTATTAAAACACTTAAAAATGATGAAAATAACTCAAAACGCAAGTACATAAGACTTTCTATGAACCTAATTATTTGTCATGTAATTGCTCATATATAACATTTTAATTTTTCCGTACCTATAATTCCCGACTTGTGCTTTTGCACAATGTGAAGAATGTTAGTGTATTTATTATATATAGAGGTGTTTTTTTCATTATTTTATAGGTATGATAGATTATTTCAATGACTCTTCTTCTGTTCGATATTTAGTTTTTATACTGTAGAAACAAGCTACTGATATTTAGCTATATTCAAATATAAATGAACTATAAAAACTTATAATTTGGACTACTGTCTTTTTAATAGTTTTTTCGGCTGTAAAAGCTCTGAATTTCTCAATAGTATTTATCATATGCAGTCTTTTTATGAAAAATTATATGCATTTTCACGTTTTATCATATTGCTCCTTTTTTACCTTTAGAGTAATTACTTCTGCTAATTATCAACATGAAAGAAAAATACTAAATTACCAAAAATAAGTGCATATTTTATGTGAATTTAAACAAATATTTAAAATTGTCTTAATATTTATTATTTGTTGGGAAATTAATTATCATTATTGTGATTAAATTGTGATTTCTATAGCATCATTTAATTTTACGAATATTGTTCTCAATCGACAAAAATATCTTATCAATGGGTAACCATTTTTGTTCTTTCTCTTTACAAACAAATCATTATAATTATGAATTTTTTTGTTACTTGAATACATATACTAATTAAAACAATAGAAGTAAAAAATCTACAATTTATTATAATTTAAATAGGTTTAAATATTTTCTATTCGACATATGATTCCATTGTATTTGCTGAAATTCATTGAAGCCATATCGTAATTCGTTCAATATTTGTCGACGATTTTATCGCTTGTTAAGTCATTAATTGCGAAATGATCCATTCGAAATAAAAACGTTATATTAAACTTGATTTATCAATTCAATTATTTGCTTGATTGTTTATAATGAAATCGCTATCGGCTATTCGTGGTCTTGTTCGAGCTTTCGCCAGATCATAAATTATTCGCAAAAACAAGCTTCATATAAATCAATTTATTATGATATATGCATACATACACTTACATATAATGTAAGTGTATGTATGCATACACTTACATTATATGTAAGTGTATATAAATATATATATATATATATATATATACATAAATATATATATATATATATATATATATACATATATTTATATGTAAATATATATAAATTGATTATGAAGACTTGTTATCAGTTTTCTCGTGTAATGTTAGTTGTCGATAATTTTCATTTGATATTTTAATATCAAACTCAAATACGGTTATAAGCTGATATGATTTGAAGGTTTATGTTTAATCAATATTTAATTCGAATAATTAAATTAAAGATTATTGTTTAAATCATAAGTTCGAAAATGATCGTGCAAGTGTATTATAGTGTATTGCATATATGTTGAGTACCTTCAGAAGATATTCCTAGATATTACTACTATGCGTTTGAAATTTAAGATTTATTTATATATACTTAAAATTAGATACAATGCTAGTGTATATTAGAAAAATGCGTTTTCGTGAATATTTTCATAAAAAGAAAAGATATATTGCAGATTGTGTGTTTTGCTACATTATAAATATCTAATAAAAATTTTGAAGTCATTTTAATCTATAATCTACGAAATTGAAGTTTCATTATTAAATTACCTTTTAAACAAGCTTTAAGTCATCTTTGCTTACTACATTGTTATTGAGTTCGTTGTAAAAAAAATATATATTTCTTATGATGCTATTACCATAAGTCAAGTTTCGACTTACGGATGGATTAATAAAGAGCTATCGGAAACATAGCTCTGTACTGATCAGAGACATGGACTCCAAGAAAGGTCGACGAGAATTACCTGGAGAGTTTTGAAATATAGTGCTGAAGTCGAATGAAGAAGAGTTTTGAGAAGAGTGGACAAAGTAAGGATCAGTAGAGTTCTTTCCCGATCCTGAAAAAAAGAAAACAGGGTTGGATCTATTCTGCAAATAGAGCCCTACACCATGTAGTCGAAGGTAAAATAGGAAAATTGGAGGAAGAAGAATGCAGATGGTTGATGACTTACTCGAGACGAGAGAATATAGAGACCTGAAAGTCGATGCACAGGACAAGGAAACATGGAAATATAAAAAGAAAAATGCATAAAAGAGTATATATATATATATATATATATATATATATATATATAAAAGAGGAAATAGTGTTGAAGAATGATCATGAGAATAATAAACAAAGGAGGGAGAAAAAAATACTAATATGTAATGCTTTCACACCATGGACCTGCCTTCAGGCAGACTACTACTATTATTATTACTATTACCATGGTTTATTTGTTGTATTAGTTCACAGACTTAGGTAGTAAAGCATTTTATGTATATATCTGCACATTTGGATATAAAATACTAATAACAGATATTCATATATTAATCAAATTAATATGTGCTAATTCAATCAAATTTATTATGAATAAATATTTATCTGATTAAATTATTTACGATGTCCGACGATCGATGAAATCAGTTTATAGTGTGTACAAACACGCCATATATAATATGATTTAATAAACTATAATTTAATTTATATATACATATCAATATGTATATTTCATTTAAATAGTATATTTTAGTTTAATTTATTTAAATTACTTTAAAACATCAGCGTCGAGTTGATTTTTGTTGTGGCGTGTAGAAGTTCTGTTTAGGTGTTAAAATAATGAGCATCAACATTTGTTGGTTCGTAAATAAAATGTATTTCCGAAAGAAAAAAGTCTTGCCCTAGGTTACTTCTTCCGCTCAAAATAAAACTGATGCAACGAGCAATTTATTTCATGTGTATTTTCATCTCGACTAACTAGGGGAGAATAGATGGTATCATTGGGGCGATCATTGTGGAATCGAACTAGTAAAGCGGACTATTTTTCCTTGTCATGAAATGCAACTGTCTATATAAATATAGTTCGGAAATAAATTGATTAGGTAGAAATTTTATTTGGTTGCCTTTCAAACTAAATGTGTTGAATGTAATATGTAAATTACTATAATAATGTGCAAAACATCCCGACGTAATTTGAAATAATCCTTATAAAACTTACAATAACAATATAATATGATATAAATGATTTTTTATACCTATTTCAACAGTGCCATTATTAACTTTCCAAATAAGTTTGTTATTGCTGGAAAATACAATTCACTATTTCTGCTTGTTTCAAGTCATTCTGTACTAGTTTCATACCAAAATTTGATGTTTCGTGGATGTTTTCTTTTTTCTATTTTTTTATTTTTAATAGCAATTCGAATACTATGAGAATCTATGAGCTATTTGGCTTATGTCATTCATTCGCACACATACACACACACTTTCAAACACACATATAAATTAATCTGATAAATATTATATAGTTAGAAAATCTATTTAATAAGTGATTCTACTATTCTGTTCATATGAAGTTGCGGTAGTTGTAAGGGTCCTCAATATTATATTCGGGTAGCTTCTTCAGTCTTCTTGAAATTGGTGTCTGGAAAAACGGTCTATTTAAAAATTTAGAAGCTGTTTGATGACGCTCGATAAGGTTATTACTTGGATTTTAGAGATCATAGCCGCAAAAAATTTTGTCCATATTTTTACCAGAAATCCTAAACCCATTTTAACTAGCTGTAAGTGGAATTCTGTCTTAAGGCAATTAGGGCATCGTGCCATTAGGGCAAATTGCTGGAACTTCCCGTACCAAAAATTATTATTTTTTTTTAAAACAATTAACATTTTTGAAAAAAAATTACTTTGAAAAAATTAGATTTTTGAGAAACTATAAATTGGACAAAAAATTAGTTTTTTTTGAAAAAAAAAAATTTTTTAAAAAAAATTTTTTTTTTGAAAAAATTTTTTTTTTCTTTATTTTGACATATTGTGGAAGATCTGAACTTTTTTTTCAAAGCAATCGTACTGCTTTAACTACATAGGGACAAAATATAAAGCGCGTAAGCGCCGCGTCGCTGTCTAACGCATAAGCATTGGTACGGAACCGATAGGAATGTTAACAAAATGTATACTTATTGTTAAAATCTCTATAAAATGTCTGATAATTTGATGTGCATATGTCTAATGATCATTTTTGACCGCCAAATGGCTCTTTTTTTTACTTTTTCCTTTATATCTCCGAAACCGCTGGACCTACCTTCATGAAAGTTGTATCGATTTTTCATCTTGTCAATACAAATAAAATGCTTTTTGAATTATTAAAATCGGACGCTCCGTTCTCTTAAAAACTGAGTTACCGTTTTCGGAACTTTTTGCCCCGTATCTTCGGAACGGCTTGACCTGCCTTTGCCAAAAACTAATCAGCACGTCTCCTTATCAATACGGATCGAATGTTTTTTGAATTATTCAAATCGGTTGATCCGTGTTCCCGAAATCGTCGACGAAAATTTGTATCGGCACATACATACACACACATACATACATACACACACACATACACACACACACACACACACACACACACACATACATCAATTTTTTCTAAGGTATGCCAAAATGTTCACAAACCTCTGAAACGTAAAGATATATAAAAATTTTCATTTTCGATTTTTTTGCGATTACTATAACTTGCCCTACGGGAAGTTAAAAATTTAAGAATTGTTTGAAAAATATCAGTTACCATTAGCTGGGTCGCTTGAAAGGTTTGGAATTGAACTTTTTTTGACGATTTTGATAAAACTTTTCATCATATCGTATGTGATAGTTTGTTAGAGGTTTCAAAAATGTTAGAGCTCTACGATTCGTGGTTTAATTATAAAAATTTATTAATGCTCGAAATAATGAGCAGTTTCAAAATTTTAACATTCTATCGTCACAATTTGAAAGTTGTTAATTCTTCTTGATTAAGTCAATTTTAATCGATAATTATCTACACATTTTGGGACATTTTCTCATCTTACCTAAAGTTAACCTTACCTTAACTTATAATTTGGAAAATAGTTGTTCATATGAATAACAACTTAGAGTATATTGAGTACATTATTGTTGTAAATACTAAATACTAGTTTAGCTTAATGTACAAATAGAAAAAGACGTTCAAATGTTCCATGGTGTAATGGTTACTCACGGACTATTTGATAAAGTGTATGTGTGTGTGGGTGGTGGGTTTGAACCCCACTTTGGCCAATCTGACGTCATGCAGTAGCGATGTCTATTTTCACTTGTAAGACAGTAATTTGTAATATAAATCAAAAATGGTTCCAGTTCAAAATAACCAATTTCGAGCACTGCGGTGACATGGCAATGAGAAATCTTTCACATTCAGATCACGGACCTGCCCTACTGCAGTACTACAAATTATTATTATTATTAAGTTCAAAGGGCTTGAAATTATGTAAAAGGTGGCGATGTATTCCTGAGTTAAAATATAAAATCACATTTGCTTTTATAAGGACAACTTTTTCATACTATGATATTAATACTGTTTTCTGTATAGTAAAATGCGCCAATTTTTAAATTATTTGATAAACAAACATAATTAAAGGAAATAGGAAATATATTTTAGTAATAAAATTGGAACATAATTTGTATAAGAAAAAAATACAGCTTTCGAGTTTGTCTTGGATCAATTGGTTACTTTGTGTTTTCAAAGAAATGTTATTTAAAAAGTTACTACTCACAGTTATAGTGTTACTTGCAAATTATATGCTTATTTGATTTTTTTTAAATTACCGTATCCACTATGCCGGTACGTTTGGAAAAATAAAGATGTTCTAAAATATTTACTTTATGATTTTACTTCATTTTATGCCATCCCAGATTTCATTCATGCAATTCTACACCAAAATTAAACACTCTTGTATGCATGTACGTGCGCTGCACTATATGGTTTTCTCTGGTTTTAATTTTTATTAAAATCTCGCAGTATCAGTCTTGCAGAGCAAACACCAGCATTACACAGTGTAATATATTATTTTTCGCCAGTCTCCATACCTTCATCGTTTAATACGTTCGAAATCGAATTGGAAGATTTCTGTTTGCATCCATTAAACGATCATGAAAAGCAAGCGTTACAAATCTCGAATGATGCTATATCTCTTATTCAATTCCGTCTGCCAGCATCCAGGAATTCATCAGTCACACATCGTGCGCCGTAAGTCGCGTTACATCCACTGAAAATAGAAGTCTATAAATCTGTATTTTTTTTATTGTTTCTCTTGCTTTAAACGCTTTGGACTTCCGAACGATATTCTGATATACATATCACAATTATGTTAATAATTCATAATTTAACTAATTGTAAGTAGCATTTTGCTTTAAGGAAAGTTGCAAATCATGATACTTCAATAATGAATCTTATATCTCAATAGCAAATTTTAAATAGTGATGGAAAAATAGTTTGAAGTTGCCACGGTCCAATAATCCAAACTTAAATAATATTTTATATATAAACCATTTTTCGTAGGCTGTATTTGCGTATTAAGTCTCTACTTCGATTAACTCAGGTTGTTAGATTATAATTCACCCTTTTTAGCTGTGGACTGTATGAAACACTGTTCTGTTAGTATAATTTATGTATTTGTTGCAAGTTCTTATTACGCTAATGATTTGAAAACCAATTTATAATTGAAGAATATATATTTATTGATTATTTATTACATGTGTTGTTACACGGACTTTAGTTATAGAAGTGAGAAAATAATTCCGATCTAAAGCTCCTATACAGAGTAGCAACCATCCGGTGTAAAAGCTCAATGCCATGAAGAATGCCGCCTTCATGGCCAATATGATAAAATGAGAATACGTCCGAACAGAGGACTATAATATTTCAGAATGTTTGTTAAGACCACAAACTCTATTATCAAGCAAAATCTCAATAAATTTATCACAAGGTTTTTTTCAACAGCGAACCGACTCGATAGAACTTTACCAAAAACTAGTGGGCATGATTTTCAACTATAACCTTTCGAACAGTTTTCAAATTCAATTCAGGATTTCTTGCCGAAAGTTAGTAATGAAAGAGAAATTAGTAATGAAAATTGTTTTTTATTTAAAACATCACACCCAGAATAAAAATTATCTTAAATAATATGCAATTAAAGCAAAAATAGAACTTTTATTATTGTGTTAAAAAATGTATTTTGCATCTGCATCTTCAACTAAAATATAAAAATAATTTGCAAAGATCATTTTATTATAGCTAATATTTTTAAGAAAATCAAATTGAAACAACATTAATGAATGTCTAGAATAGTATAATATCTAGAATTGTACAATACATATTATCATCTTTATCGTGCAGCATATAATATTATAAAATATTGTAATTAACTGTGTTTTTGCATAATAACATTACATGATCAACTTTAATTTACATAGCAAATTTCCTCTACTATTTTACATTGCGTTTGCGAAAAACTAAGGAAGATTTGTGGTTGGTTATTGAGTGCTAAATTAAAAATAATTAGAGCAATATGACAAATGATTCCTGATTTTTAACAGGAGAAATTGAGAAAAGTATGATGTGAAATAGAAATAGCAGTTTGGTTTTTAAATCGCTTATTTAAAAGTAGCTTTAAAATTACAACTAGTAAAGTTAAGGACCGCGTACACATTCTTATAAAAAATATTACGGGGTATTAGCGTAACTTGAAAAAGGTGAAAATTGATTAATATACTACATGTTTCATGGTATATAGTGAACGAAACCAAGTCTAACCAAGAACTTTGTTGATAAATCTAAATTGTACTACATCAGCAACTACTTATAGAAATACTCTATGCTAATATTTAAGGGGGCAAAGTATATAGTTATGAATATCAAATTTAATACTGGTATTGACAATTTTATTTAATTTTTTCATAAATCATGGACTATTCAAATATAAAAAACCAACAATTTGTTCAGTAATATATGCAGAAATTGTGTGAAGTTGATTGAATTTAATTTTTGTTTCAAAGGGAGTTTATTATCTCACGATGTTAATAAATTTTTTTCGCCAGTAGTGATCAACTCAACATCACTTAGGAACCGCAAATGAAGAATTTCCTACCATTGAAGTCATTGTCGAAATGCACGGCATTCTGAGTTATTGAAGATTTGATTCAGGTGTGCAATATGTACAACATATTACATGCAATATTTGCATTCTCCAGACATCGTATATCGAGCCTGTGTAGTGATTTGTTCGCGCCTCTCATCTATTCTTGTACAGGCGAAGGAATCCTAACTATAGACATAGGCAGGCACGTTATGATGAAGGGCCAATACTCTTCAACCGGCAACTGGATTCTGGGAAGACAGATTGTGTTATGTGTCTGTGCATTTATACTGAGCTGTATAAATATGTGCGCATCGCATCTCACAATTCAGATGAGGCATCTACAGGATATGTGTATATAGTATGCAAACAGATAAACGAGCATTATAATGCTGAATGCACAACATATTATATAAAAGATTAACCACTCCAAGGACTTTAGTCATACAGTTAATGATTTGAACAAAATTCCTACAATTAGCAATGTTTTAATAAATGTTCTGTTTATTTGCATAATTCATACTATTACTTGCTTATTTTGTCTTTTCACTTTTATCATAGGCTTGATCGGACCTTAAAGGTTCACCACCAATATCTCAAAAACAAGTAAAGTTAAAAATTTGTCAACAATGATATTTGAAAGCAAAGGGAAAAAGATGTATAACCTGCCATCGCCCAGATTTTTACGACGTTGCTCTCGGGAGACAATGATAATGTTTGAAAATCCATAATCATTTTTTTTTATTCGTAGTTAGTTTTTTGCATGTGGACACTGTTGTTTAGTTCACCGGACCTAAATGTACTTTTTATGTATACGCTATTTAGTTGCTGTATATGATGTATCGTTAATTTTAAGATAGATTCAACTATTTAGATTCAAGTTATTTCAATATAACCTCTATAAAAGCTTAAACGTGAGTGGGGTAAAAAGGACCAACTGAACATTTACCTTGGCATAATAAAAAATAGTAAATTAAAAAGTAAATTAAGTTAAAAAAAGTAATTTTACAAGAGATAAATTACAAAAAATAGTTGTTCAAACTCTGGTAATGAATATTCGTGGCAAAATACCAGATGAAGCTTATATACTGTGTTATTTCTGTAAAAACGTACCCATGAAATTGACGTTTTGCATTCATTGAATAATGTAGCTATTATTTTGTAAAATCCATTAAAAATTAAAAATTGAACCTGTTTGCTCCCCAGACTGTCTCATTTTATCATGCCTAGTGGTAAGAAGGACCAGAATCAATTTGAAAAAAAACAGCAATAACCGCATTTATACATTGATGCTTAGCTAGGAGTTTTATTGGACATAGTCAGATTGCTGTTTGTTTGATGTGTAATCTATTTGATTTGGTTTGGTTTTCACAATATAATTGCTCAAAGTCAAATTGGACCTTTGTGCACCGCCCTACGCTACTATATAAATATGTGCATCGCCCATTTTGCTACATATTTTAAATATTTCAACATTTTTTGTATGAACTATTAATTAACGTAAGTTCTTCAAATAACTTCAGCAACTACATAGCAGTAATTAAATTTTAACTTTAAGATTAATTGAAATTGGCTTGGCCAAACATAAAATTCTTCCAGTTTGAAGCAAAAAATACTATGAAAACGGAGACATGCGCTATTAAATATATGTATATAGGAACAAAATTTCATTGAACCAAGTTTCAAATTAATCATCAAAATTTATTTGTATCAATATTATTTATTAGTTTTTAGTTTTTAACTAACAAAATTGATGTCACGTTATACATAATATTTGTAGTATGATTGTAAAATAAGACTGATTTTTGATAATTCGGAAAAAAGGTAGACATTTTATTTTCATATCCGTTTGTAGTGCAATCTGTACATGCTGTGCATGCTGTACAATCAATCAGATATTTTGCTAAAATTTAGGAGGCTAGAACCAGGGTAATTCATATTTGTTTGATGGGTAAATGCGAAGAAACATGGTATCTTCAGCGTCTCATGTGTCATGACCATTGAGGATGAGGACATATACAACCACGTCAATCAGTTTTTTTCCTGCGTAGACTAAATTTGTATGAACGTTCGATTGGAACCTTTTGGAACTACTTCCAGAAACTAAAGAACTCGGACCAGACAAGTTAATATATAATATGTTGTAGTTGTAGGTATATATGTGTATGTGTATTTATTATGCATATGCTGAACCCTTCGTCTAGCTCATATTATGATTCAATGTTAGATCGTGTGTAATATAGAGATGCATTTACGATGGACACGATTCGAAGTGCGCTGTGGTCGGGTCGTTGATTGCGAAACACCATGTAAGAAGTAGCATAGATGAAGAATCATCAACGTTTAAAACTATTTAGACGAATATCATAAAACATATCGACAGATACGACTTGCGGAACTTGGGCTGTTATAGACACATAAAAACGATTTATTGAAACACATTAACTTGCTTTAGATATATCAATGCGCCTATGCTATAATGAATCGTTTCTTTTTAATTCAATTACAAATTCCTAAAACCTGTGCGAGAGTGACAGTAATCTGGTTGCAACATACAAAATTTATATCTAAAATAAATTGAATAAATATTAACTTCCTAACAATGATGCGATTCTTCTATACTTCCATTACGTAGTTGTCTTGTAACTCTACACTCTGCATCACACGAAGAGCTTTCCAAGTACTTGGTATTTCACCAAGCCTGGCCACCAAATTAAAGTGAGAGTGATATCAGAAATTTACAAAAATGTCGCATTTCAAATCAATAGACATTATAAAGCTGAAAGTTGTGCATCTCGTTTTGTTATGTTAGACGAAAACCATTCTGTTCGACATATTAGATGCAATAATCATGAATTACTGAACATGAAACTTGGATTCATAGTTATGCAAAAATATACACAAAAGAGTGGATTGCAAAAGGAAAACAAATTACGAAAAAGCAAAAACTGTCAAACAAGTAATCATGCCTGTTATTTAGAATAATAATATCATTATCATAACAAATTGTGTCTAAAACAATACGGGAGTATACTATGTACTATTAGTTCATTACTCGATTTGGTGAAGAAAAATTGCTTGCTTTAATAGGTACCGTCTTGCACTTCAGCGGTTTTAGCAGGCAAAATCACGGGCATATTTCTGAATTAATCACGGGTTTTATCCGCTTACCCATTCACCAAGTAGATATATCTAACTACTAAAAACTTCTTGATCCTTTATCTACATTTGTAAAATGAAGAATTTTGTGAGATAAAGATTATTTTTCCACCAAGTACTTGTAAAGCTCTTTGTGTGATGCAGAGTGTAGAGTCACAAGACCACTACGTAATGGAAGTATAGAAGAATCGTATCATTGTTAGGTGGTTGATATTTATTCAATTTAGCCATTTTGCACCATTTGACAATAAACTTAAAGAATATTATCTTCCGCAGTTTTCCACATGTTGATCTTCTCTAAAGCTTCACTCTAATAAATGATGGCGCAGAATCCTCATATACAGAGTACAGATTATCTATAATTTTCCAAGGAGTATCGTTTATTAGTAATAAATTTGATATATAAGCTCGCGATATTTAACTCATAGAAAATTGTCAAAGTTTTTTAGGTACGTTAACTAGTATGTAGTTGACGATTGTGTGACTTTTGTTCTGAAACTTTTAAGGAAATCCTCATACATATCTGAAATGCATAGTTTGAACTTCAATGTTTTATATTTTGTTAAGTCAAGCTCACTTAACAGATTTTGTGTCATAATTTTATAAAATTTGTTTGAGTCTGTAACTAGATCTATTTTTATATTTTTATATTTTTATATGCTTGGTCACAATATTTTTGACGCACAAGTTTCATATACACAATGATATAAATTGAAATGTCTGGTCCTGCGAAATTCCCGGACTTTGACTTAATCCCTCTCAAACTTTAAAGACTTTGTTTGCATAGTGTAGTAAATGCGTTACTACATCCCAAACTAGATCTTTTGTCTGAGTATGTCGGACTCAATACCGCTTCATGGGGGAGGATCTAGAATACTATGATTCTTTCTCTCAATTATACTTTCCTTCTAATTAGTGCCATTTGTTCTTCATCTTTCCGAAGATTCCAAGTATGTAGTGTATATATTCATATAATTGTAATATGGTGTCTGTTTTAGTTTTAGTGTTGAAATATGAATAAAAACGCTTCTTTTTTAAAAAGTCGTAAAAATCTTGAATATCTAAAAGTACAATATACGAATAAAGATAACAACATCAATTCCCCGCAAACGATATTATTCAACCCTGACTTTATCAATTACCTAGGATCGCTGCTGGGTCGTTTTCGCGAGATCAGCGCGAAGATGCCAATGAATCTCATATGCAGATCAAAATCGCACGCTCTTCTACGTACATATCGCCGAAGAAATCTTGATTCTCCATTTAAGTGTACAACTTTTCGTTCGGATCAAACAGCATGTGAGTGGAATGATTTATTGGTGTGCTTGGCATCGTAATAAATGATTATCGAGGAAAGTAAATTAAATACCTCGCATATGTGCCCGTACTTACCGCTTGTTCGGCAGCCGCGTTACATGCATATTACCTTCGCGTGTGCTAGCCCTGTGGTAATGTTAACATTTTAGATCGACAGCTGGTAGGAAGACATCTCTCTGTCAATATGACTTAAAATATATCGTGAGCTGTCTGAGCTATTACATAGACACATGCTAATTTCTTGTTTACAAAGCTGTATCTCTATATTGATTTATCTATACTGTGCTACGTAGAAATATTATTTTAATTGACATATTTGCATACTGTTTAAAATCATATAGTATTTTTTTTAATTATTTTTTTACAATTAAAGTTGTTATATCTTGTAAATAAATATGTAAATAATGTGTAAGTTGCACTTTTCTTGAAGGCAAGTAGCATAAATTTTCTGTATGTGTGTATGATTGACTTAAACAAATTAAAATTAAGCTACATTTATTATTCCACATTTTAAAGATTGTTTATAATTAAGCCACATATCTATGCCCATAATATTTCTAAATATTTGTCAGGACCCAGAACTCTAACGTCATAGAATCAAGTATCTTATCAAAATCATTAAAATAAAGTGAAAAACTATTTTACGCAATTTCTAACTTTATTTTCCATTAGTTTCAAAATTTTCAAAACTCGTTCAGGATTTTAGGCGAGAACGTGGACAAATAGCTCCTATCTAGTAATTATGGAGAAAGTGCTTGGTCGAAAATTAACGCAACGAGTTTATCAAATTTTTGAGATAGTGCAGTCATTCTCGAGAAATTATGAACAAAAATCATTTTTGCTCACGTGTGTAAACACACATATTTGCACCAATTTGTGGTTTAAATGATTGAGAATTATTTGAAACGTTATTAAACCATATAATTAGCAAATTTTCTAGCAAGAACATAAACTTTTACAATGTTAATTAAGTTTATTATCTGTCTGTCAATTTTTAAAAAAATGTGCTACTTTTATTATTATTTTATTTCAAGTTGTAGAAGTTTGAAAGTTGAAAATTTTAAGTCGATAATTTTAAGAAACTTTGATGTAACAATAGTATTTATTTTTAGCACTAGTAATAGACTTGAGATCTAATGTTTCAATTCTATCCATTCTAACTTAAGTTTGTTAGCAATTTACCCTCTTACGATGGCATCTAGTTTATTTGCAAAATTTTTTAGCGATATTTGTGCCTACTAAGATGCTAGAGCGCTGTATAAAACCGAGTGATTTTTATTTTCTTCTTTTAGTTCAGAATAATTGATTTTTTTAACACTGTTTTATTTAGCAATCAGAAATACATAAGAGTTTCTATAAGCTAAATTAACAATAATTGAGAGCGATGTCTAAGAAGAACTCCAATGAGATCTTCTTAGTTTAACAATAAGAAAGATAGTGATATATTGAAGCTAATCTAAGACTAAATCTAAAGGCCATTGACGTTTTAATCTTCTTACGCCAAATGGTTGGATAATGTCGCCTATTGATGGGTTTGAATGTGATTCCAGTTTGCGTTTGTATTTTTCCCTAAATTCTTTGAACGTTAATTGCACCGTTTTCATGTTAAGATCACTGTGAATGGTTTTATTTGTAACGTACCACGGAGAATTAAGTATTGTACGTAAAATTTTTGACTGAGATCTCTGCGTTATAGCTATATTTGATTTGTCAATTTGAGCACATCCCGAGATCTCAATTCCATAGGTCCAGATTGGTTTAATTATTGATTTATATAGCAGCAACTTATTTTCAACAAAGAGCTTAGACTTTTTACGTAGTAGCCAATCAAATTATTTCATTTTGATCATTTGCTTCTTTTTGTTTTTATGTGGCTTTTCCAAGTAAGTCTGCTGTCTATATGGAGAACAAGATATTTCACTATATTCTGTTTCGGAATCTGGACGTTATTTAAATAAATTAGAGGACACGCATTGTATTTGTATTATATTCATTAAAATGAATACAATTATTTATGATTTGTCATTCGAAACAATTTAAATCTTCCAGATTGATTGAATAATTGAAATTTGAATATTTCAAACTTACGACATCTTTCTCAACATATCAATGGATATTCTAATGTTTGGATTGTAGGCTTGTAATTTAATTACTCTACGCGTTGTAGTATTAATAAAACAAAATGCCAAGCAACAAAATGTTGTTCATAACAAAAATAGCAAAAACCTATTTATAATTAAGATATTTAAACATAAGTCGCTCGGAATAACTTATTTTATTTTTACTTTTACCTATAGCTTGCAGGAATCGTATGCAACATCTTTTATCAAAACCAGATTTGTTCGCAAAGGAGGCGTTCTTACGGCAATGCGATTTCTGATTGATGCTACTTGCGAGATAATTATTACTTATATATGCGTAGAGAACTATCTCAGTGGCTATTTAATTATATCAATGATAAATTAAGCCCGCGGCGTGATTAATATTTTCTAAAGGAGCACTTTTGCTCTTTTGCATGCACCCATCACCGGTAACTTGGCAATTAAATTTTCATTTTTTAATCTAGAAACTCATACAGGTATTAGATATGGCGAATTGCGATTACTTATCTTATTCGACGATAAAATACTTACTATATGCATGTCTTTTATCGAAAACGCTCAGGAAATAATTAATTATTGATACATTTATACCAGAAAAAGAGATAAAAGTATAATTTTGGTATTAGAAATAGGAATGTTAAATTATCTATATAAATCTATATATACATTCGACATTCTTTATATTAATTTATAGGGTTGCAGTGGTCAATTACAATATTATACTTTAGACGCAAAAATTCCATAGATTAGTAGTATTATTTACTAATATAATAATATAAAATTCTAATTGCTTGCAATTGGTTGTTCTGATATTTAGTATATTACTATGTTATTAGGTTTTAATTAGTTGTTTCCTTTTCTCAAAAACTGTTTTCCTATTTTTTGCATATTTTGCCCCGTACCTTCGCACCGACTGGACCTACCTTTGCCAAGAATTAATTATTACAAATTGATCAATACAAATTGAATCAGTCGCTATTTGAATAATTCTAATCGATTGATCCGTGCTGCCGAAATCGTCGACCATAAATATGTTTTCGCACATACATACGCACACACACACATTAATACATAATTTTTTTCTAAGGTATGCCAAAATGTTCTAAAGATTTTAAAACCTAAAGATATGCAACAATTTTTATTTTTGTTTTTTTTGTTTGCTATTACTGTAACTTACATTTCGGGAAGTTAAAATAAAACTGATCAAGTTGCAAAATTTTTAAATTGAGCATGTTTTATGTTTTATTTAGAATTTTCAAGTTTTGGCCTTTATTTTTAATCAAAGGTTCTACATGCTTAACTGAATCAGTAAATAATAGCTACTGATTTTATAATTTTATTTCTTAACTTTAATTCTACTGAATTTTAATGTATTTTGTATTTGCATTTTAAAATTGAAATTGTATATTTTTATATACTATGTAAAGCAAAAATTTTAACTGAAGTATGACTTGATGGCATTTTCACAATAGATTTTTTTGTGCTCCTGTGTAAAAATATTATGCCAAATACATCATTAAATGCATTCTTCAAGGATAAAATAGCCAATTTATAATATTTTTGATTATAAGTGGCCAACCTATATAAATTGTTATTAAAAGAATATCATTTCGGAACCCAATTCTAATGGATGAAATATGTTTGTACACATAATGTGCTTACATATCTGTATGTATATGAAAAGTTGAACCAATGGATTGAATAACAACTAGTTTTTGCGAGGCAAAAGCTTTTAAATAATTGCGAAGCGAGCGCATACAATCGTATTATTGTCGCTCTCAATGTACTTGTGCGAAAATAGTTTAATCAAATGGATTTAAAACGCGACTTGTTTTTCGTGTTTCGATGCGGATATTTCATTGGATTTTTGTTCCATTTTATTGGGATCAACTATACCAGCGTTCGCCTCTTGAGCAAAAAGCTCTTGTTGCATTTGCTGAATTGAAAACAACGGAAGTTGTAGAATAAAATATCATGCCCTCTCTCGCAGCAAGATAATATATGTCTTTGGCGAACTTTTGTATCAGGAGGCAAAATAGAGTAAAATTCAACGCCAATATACTCCGAATGTACTCGTCTTCCGAATTTTGTTACAGGTTTGTTTTTATCGACTATTTTATTGTACTGTTTGAGAAATTGTAGAAAATCTGGCCAAGAGAGAAAATTGAGATGTCATGATAAATGAGGAATATGTTGTTTTTGCATTTGGCTTACCTACAGAAGACTCATTGTTGGGTTTAGTACTTATTGATTTATATCGACATGTTTTACCACTATAAGTTGGCGTTAAATTTTAACAATTAGCAGTTAACAATTGGGTAATAAATATTGCCTCGGCCAGATTCATGGTGCATTCTGGATAATTTAATTAGTAATTGGAAGACCAAGTGCAAAATTACAAAATGTGTAAATGTAGTAAAATATGCAATTTTTTCTTTTCTCTTTATATCTTTCCACTTTTTCATTTTCAAAAAATTGCCTAATGATTTAGGTAACATTCAGAGACGACGTTTGATTTTAAAATCAGTTTATTTTCTACTCTTATCTTCTATTTAATAAAAAGCACTTTCAGGAACGATTAGCTCTAACCTCTAGGGTAGAGCAGGGCTTAAAGATTTTTGGGTGAAAGGTCCGCCATCATTATCTCAAAAACAAGTAATGTATATATTTTTAACCATACTATTTTAATGTAGATGGCAAGAGATGTGTAACCAGCCATCACGCCATTTATTAAGACTTTGATATGAGAGTCTAAGAGTCAGTATCTGCACCAAAAGTTTTTTTTTGCCTTTGTTATCTTTTGGTTCAAGACGTAATAATACACTATGATAATTTATCTAATATTTTTTATTTCTAGATTAATCATTTTCTGTATATCTCAAGCAAAGAAAATTATACAAACGTTAGTCTATTCCTATTTCAATATAGGATAATTTTATATACTGTTTTCAACTTGTTTTAATATTGAAAGCAAAACAACATTGATTGACAAAACAACCCACTTTACTTCACTCACTATCATATGCATGATGTCTTACCAAACAAACAAATTTTTTTATGTACTTTGTCTTGCCAAACAAACAAAATTTTTTATGTACTTCATCATGTTGCTGTTTATATCCAGTTTGCTGCCGTAGTTCACAATTAGTATTTGTATCGCGGATAACGAAGTAATGAAACGAAGTAGCGGGAAAACTCTCAATTATCAGATGCACGATTGTGCTAAGCGCATCGGTCGCACGTAATACCAGTGGGGTCTTCACCAGGGAACGTCTTTCTGACTCGGAATAACATTTCATCGAATGCATTTGTATTTATTTGTTTTTAAA
>NW_020539180.1:0-23159 GCF_003426905.1 Ctenocephalides felis
TTTAAAGATCTGATTATTAGATGTGTTGCCAGACATTCTTTATGTGTTAAGTGATTGGGATGAACACTATATATAATTATTTTGTTTGAAAAGTTAAAAAAAAACTAAAAACAAACTAAATCGATTGGAATTGAAAATATTGACGATGATATCATCGACAAAATAATTATATGCGCCATCATATACGATTTAATAGTAATCACTTTCAAATTAATTTCATTTTATTTCTTTCATCGAGTACTAAAGAAATACTTGTAACTCGCAGACCTTAGTCGGTAAATCCCAGCTTTAAACAATTGCAATAATCAAATAGTTATTATACTTCATCAAATGAATGAATGATGATGAACTTCTAAATATCTTTAAATCCTGTATTATTTGAACCTTTGTGTGCGATTGTACATCGAGTTCTCGTTGGAACAATGGCAGAAAAGACATCAGTCGTCGAAGGACACCTTGTTTCCGAGCACGACATGTAATACAAACAATCTGCCCTAGAGGTAATTGCGCCGGACATTTATATAAAGAATTTCAATAACAAGCCGTGTGAATCATGGAATTCGCAAAAAAAAAAAATTATTATGCATACTATTGTTAATAAAGACCATATCGACAATCGAAGGTCGGATTGACAAGTTAAGGTCGGATCAGTCAGTACTTTTCTTGAGAAAGAAATACGAAGAATAGGTGACTTAATTTGACGTCATGGCTTGAGTCACTATGTCAGTTTGTCAAGTTAAAATTTGATGAAATGGAATCAAATCTTACTAAATTGACGAATCGAAATTTGCCAGGCCAGTTCTAGAACCAACATACTGTTAACCATAGCTGTTAACACATTAATTGATTTCTTTTTGCTTAGAAGTAGCTTAAACTTTACCATATTCTCTAGTGCGTAAATACGATAAAAATTTTACCTGTCCACATTTAACAATTCAAGGAAAAACTACTATGAAGAATCAATGGGGATGGATTGATATTAGTATTTTCTGCTAAAAATTCTACCTATCCACATCTAACAATTCAAGGAAAAACTACTATCTAGAATCAACTGAAATTGGTTGATATTAATTTTCTGCTAAAAATACTACCTATCTACATCTAACAATTCAAGAAAAACTACTATGTAAAGGTTGATATTAAAAATTCTACTAGACACTAGATACTAAAAATTCTACCTATCTACATCTAATAATTCAAGGAAAAACTACAATATACAATCATTCGGTATAGGCTGATATTAGTATTTTCTGCTAAAAATTCTACCAATCCACATCTAACAATTCAAGGAAAAACTACTATGTAAAATCAATTGGGATAGGTTGATATTAAAAATACTACTAGATACTAGATACTAAAAATTCTACCTATCTACATCTAATAATCAAGGAAAAACTACAATTTACAATCATTCGGAATAGGGTGATATTAGTATTTTCTGCTAAATATTCTACCAATCCACATCTAACAATTCAAGGAAAAACTACTATGCAGTACAATTGGGATGGGTTGATATTAGTATTTTCTGCTAAAAATACTACCTATTGACATCTAACAATTCAAGGAAAAACTACTATGTAGAATCAATTGGGGTGGGTTGATATTATTATTTTATTTTATGTGTTATGCTAACAATTGTGCTTATACGCCTTTAAACGTCAATATGCATTTGCAAATATGAGATTTACTAAATGAGAAAGTTTTTGCTTCATTTTAAGTGCACTAAATATTACAAGATGATTTCCTTAGGAGGTACTACAAGTTCAGTAATCTAACCCTATTTACACCAGTTCTTTGATTTTCTGATCTTTAGTTTATATTTATGAAAAAAATATTACTCCATTTCAATTGTTTAATTTAAAAAAAATAAGATTTTGAAATAAATTTCAGTATAGGATGTACTAACAGTACATCCTTAACAGTACACTAATATTTCATTAAAATTAGCGCGAATATTACTAAAATTGAAAATGTTATCAAATACAGGTTACCCCCGCATAACATGGTATTTTTATAACATAATGTGCTATAAAATTTGAGAATTAAGACGCTTCCTTTACAACACGGTACTGCTATAGCACGGGCTCACTTATATATTTTGAGAATTCAGAAAAACTCTAATAAACTATGAAAAATGTATAATAAAAACTACTAAAAGCAAATTTTATCTAATTTAAAATTAGTGAAGTCACTATACAACAGCTCAATGAACACGATAAAAGTAGTGCAAAAGTACCTCGTTTAACATTTTTTATTTCAAAGCGTACGTTCTATCGAAAAATGTAATATTTCATAAATGAAGATAAATGAACATCTTTCACTAAAGGTAAGAAATCGAAAATAACAAATATTTTAGTAAAAATGGAGCATGGATTTAGAGGTAATATTGATAAAGTCTCAGAGCATCAGAATATCTTGCCAAAAGAAAATATCTCACGTTAAATAGTACTTATTGTTATGACGAAAAATTTTGTATTTTTTTGTTTCATATAACGCGGATTTTCGTAACACGGTATTTTAGGATCGTAACTACCACGTTTTACGAAGGTTACCTGAAATCTTAATAATAAATGCCAATGTATGTAATTTAATATAGTATAATTTGATAATATTTGACTTACCGTTAATAGTACGCATTTCACTTCCTTTGCAGCTCCTATGCACCCAAAAATGGCCGCGCAGCAGGCAATGGCACCAGTTGCCAGCAAAACATAAACTGCTCCAGCGAACAAATTTGATCCCAGCAATTCGTTCAAATATCCTCGATCTAGCACTGTCCAGAGTCCAAGACCAAAACATAAAGCACCTCCAAGCTAGTAGAAAATAAGAAAATTAGAAAAAGCTTAAGCATCATTTTGCATATAATATCAACTCAAATTTAATCTTACAATAAACTTGTTATAATACCAAAATTAAATTAGGACATAATTTAGTACATTATTAAAAAGTGAACCACTGGGTTTTCTTTTCAAAATTTTATGTTATTTGTCAAATTAATTACTCAATAATGTCTTTCTATATAGACAGATTGTAACTTTTAAGAAAATAAAAAAAAACTTGTTGTGCTGACTTGATGTCGTGGCGATGGCGAAGAGATGTAAAGCTAACAGTTTGCCTATATTTTTAAATAATTGACTATTAGAATAACCAATATCTAGTGTTTTTGTTGTGATTGCTTTTATTGAAAGCAGGACTATTTTTACTTGGAAACATATTGCCATGCATTAATGTTAGCACTGCTTGACATCAGTATGTCCGAAGCATGTATCCAACTAGAATTTCTAAAAAGGTCAAAACTCTAACCACTTACTGACGTAAAGGACTTGATTTAGGCTAGTTGTACAAACTTCCCGATATGTGAAAATAATTAAATTAGTCAACAGCAATTTAGTTTTAGCAAATAGTTTTTAAATTTTTAAAAAGAGCCGTTAATTACGAAGATATTTGTTAGTCGAGCAACTAAATTTAAGACTAATCAATACTAATTAGAATTGCAATCGAGAAATAGTGAACTTGTAAAGTAACAAATATTAAAATAGCATAATCCGTTACTCTTATGTGTTTTTGCTTACTCTGTTATCAATTTAATACATGTATTTCAATTTAATACATGTTATCATTTAATTTAATGTATATATCTTTAATTGCAAAAATATAACATTGATATTTCCATCATAATTCTAATTCTAATTTTGATTCTAAATATATGTATGACAATTGAATCAACGAGATTTTATTGAAATTTTGAACATATATATGATTTTATAATTTATGAATGTCTTTTTAGCAAATTATGAATTTTGGGACTTCATCCATTAAATACTTATATACAATTTACGCAATTGAATCATCATTACATTTCTTGAGTTCAATTAGATCCCAATATCTTATTAAATGCATGTATTCCGATTGCTATTTAATTGTAAATGGAAAAAAGAGATCATAAACATTAAATAATTTAATGTTTTGCTATGATAAGTTATTTGCAATAGTAAGTTATTTACTATAAAACTGTTCTAAAAATAGAGTTTAGAAATATCTAAAAAAATAATTTTCTTCTATCACAGGTGAAAGAATTAGTTTTTAATAATTAAAAGGTCTAATATATTGCTGTGATATCAATTAGAATCTGCGCTTTGATCATGAACATAAGTTCTTTAAATTTATTTAGTAAAAATAATATTTCAGGTCATCAACTTCTACGTCATCGGATAATTTTCCACAAAGCAAAAGTGTAATTTTTTAATATTAAAATGAATTACTGTCAAATATTTGTTCTCGACCTTTATTTGTGTGATATTGTTGTACATGTTTGACTTGAGAGAATTATGAGGTCACATTATTGTTGTGAAAAATAATAACCAGATTCTCTTCCATTAGTCCATTTAATAATTTTAACTATGTTTTATTAATAAATTACAAGTGATAATTAAATAAAATATTCTATTCAATTATATTCACCGCAAACGTTACATGATATAATAAAAAAGGAAATTGAAAAAAATTACTCAATGAAAATAAGTACTTCTTAAAATACATTTTCAGAAGCTAACAATAAATTAATTTTAGAAAATAAAAATTCAGATTCATGACGATTTGAAACTACAGAACTTAAAGTTATAAATGTTCCTAAAAATCACTTCTGAATTTTTAAATATCATTTTAACATTTAAATTATGCAAATCTTGGTACTTTTATTAAATGAAATATTAAAAATAATTTATTTTAAGAATTTTAAAATTAATAATTCAACACAATTGCTTGTGATATTAATTCTAAACATTTCACTATTTTTTTAAGAATATAAGATTATTGAGAAAGTTAATGATAATTTGTTTGCAAAAAATATATGAATTATGGCTTGAAAATATACTTTATAAATATAAATATAAATATAAATATATATAGTATAACCTGTATACTTTTTAAAAATAAGCTAGAAGTGGATGGAAGATGGTATGGCTTACATGAAATTCAAAATAATTCTTTTTCTAAATAAAGATCAAAGGTTCAAGACCTATCGACTTAGAATTATTTTGTTTCACTTATTAAACCTAAATTTTCGAACAAAATCAATACAAACTTTGAAAATTGCTCAATAAAAATCGAAAGTTTCTCTAGAATAGTCGACACGTTTGCTTAAAGTGAATATTATTTCAATGGGCGTTTAATATTTGTTTTGTACTATATTGGTACAAGATTCAAAATATCGTACGATCTCTATATAAATATAGTAATTTGATTGGAAATATCAAACCTATTTTTATCTTCAAAATGATTATTTTTAGCACTTTTTTAAGTAATTCCCAATTGATTCTAAGCAATACAAATAGAATCCGCGAAAACTTAGAGGATCATATATGACAAATAAAATGAATAAAAAACGCATTTCCAACTTATTATCGATTTCAATGATAATTACTTACAAATATTAACACATTTGTCAAAATCATGCTATATTTCATAAAGCGGCCACATCCTTCCATCTCTTGGCCGAAGCCCATCTTGGTCCTTCAATATGTTGAATTTCGACAATCTGCAAAGGACAAATACAAAGTTAGAATTTGAGTAATTCTTTTAAATATAATTTAACTGACTGATAAAACTAACATAAATACATCGGAATGATTCAAACACATTATTCAAAATAAATATGCAAATTTTTTACCTAAAATCAAATTCTAATTACAAAAAGTCATAAAAAAATTACATAAGAAGTAATATAATTTGCAATGTTATGAGTTATAGGTCAAACTAAAATTGTGAATTATTAATTAATTTAGAGGAAAAATATGGGTATTGATAGAAAAATGTAATTAGGTAAGAAATAGTAAACAAGTACCAGTATGTAGTCAAAATTTTTAAAAATAAAGAAAATACAAACACAATGACAAAATTATATTATTTGTCAAATTCCAGGTACATCTCCCAATTTTGAATAAAAGTGAAAAAACATAAAGAACAAGTATTAAATCATGCAAAACCAAAAATCAACTAAACACTAATTAGGCATGTGATATGTAAATTAAATTTTTTTAGGACTTAATATTATATTTTATAATCTTATATATTTAATTTTTCATCGTTAATTTCCTTTGTGAGTGTGAATGTCTCTATATGGATATAGAAGATTTTTTCTGGATATCTAATATTATTTAAGAATTTATTTTTTTGAACTAAAAAACCTATGTTTTTTTCCAAAACAAAATTTATTGAATCTATTTACTATTTTTAAATATAAATAAATTTCGACCAAAAACAATAATTTTTGGATAATTTTAACCGAAATTTAAATTAGGAGCATTCATAGTTTGAATGCTAAGGCAGTCATAAGAACCTCACACATAGAAACAAATTTTGGCAAGATTTCGACTAAAATTACAAAATAAAAAGTTTTATATCGTCCAAATCGAACTCATGACGAATATATTCGTCAATCATAAAAGAAATTAGAAAGAAATCATGGAAAATGCAATTACTACATTTTACTTCTTTGTTTAACATAAACACATTTTACATACGTGAAAAGGTAAAAATGTATTAAATTCAAAGATACATGAAAATGTAAGCAACTAAGAAAAGTTTTGATAAAAAGCAAAAACTATTTTCAAAATAAATACACTGGGGCCTCGCTTTACGGCTAGATACGTTCCGCAAAACTTGGCCGTAAAGCGAAAAGCCGTATAACGAATCAATTATTCTAATACGTATTCATACAAATTCAATGGGATCGGTTCCAAATTTAATAAATATATAATATGGTTTCATCCAAAATGCATTTTATTTTTTTATTTTGTTTAAATTATAAACATATCTAACAAGAACATAAATTTTACATAAAATAAAAAACTTCAAAAACATTACATAATTTTCAAATAAAAATGAAACAACTAAAACCTACAGATCACTGTCACCATCATTTTGCGCTGGTGGGTTGAAAAATTTGTCTTGTTTGTTTTGCCTTCTTGTCTATTTTTTCCTTTAGTGATTTATAACAGTTAATGGCTGATTTAATTCCTCGATACACATAAGCGCTACGTTCGATGTCAGGATCGTTTTCAAGGAAGATGTTTACACCTTGTTCAAAATATGAAAAAGCGCTCGACATGATTTTTGATGTTAGCTGTTTGGATACAACAGGTTCTGTATCTTCATCAATTGCCGGCTCTGCTTGCAACTGAATGAGTTCCTCATATGAAAGGGGTTCCCTATCAGTTGCAAGTAGATCCAGCACATCAGATTCGTTTAAATCTTCAAAACCGAGATTGCGCAATATATCGACATAGAGAAAAAAAGCCGTTATAGCGAAACATTTTAGGCCGTATATCGAAAACGTACCTTAATTAAAGAGGGCCGTTATAGCGAAAGGCCGTACAAAGAGCGGCCGTATAGCGAGGCCTGGGTGTAGTTAAAAATGTTATTTAAATAGATAATAATAATTCTCTTTGATTAAGTATATTATTATCATATTTCAGAGGTTCATTCAACTTGCCTTCATGTATAAAGCAAAATTTTTTTTATTTAAATTTATACAGGATATGATCTCTGTTTTATACGCATGACGAATATACTCGTCAATTTTGCCACTTGTCCATGACGAGTATATTCGTCAATCACAGTAAACTGGTTAATTATATGTATTCAATAAAAGTATTTTTCGTAAATAGAAAATACTAAAGTCTGATTAATTTCAATCAACATTTTATTTTTACTATAAATTCTTATTGAAATCTGTTACTTTATTTCTGTACGAGAAATGTATGCATGTACGTCGTAAAAGAGAAAAATCAATTGATCATATTTTTATTCATATATGAAAGCATGACGAATCATCATTTTCTTTCTCTTAAATTTTGTTACAAGTTTATGATTTTCTATATGTACATAATTTGAATTATTTTGCGTCTTTTGAAATAATTGCTTTTGAGAGAAACTTTGTATAATTAATAGTTATGTTTGCGAATTATACATAATTATTCATGACAAACCTACACAAAGTATGATGTAATGAATATTATTGACATATATAAATTGAGAGTTGTAAATTATTTTCTTCATATTTTTGTAATTTACATTTTTAGAAGTTTTTTATACATAAGTAAGCAAAATGTATAAATGTATAAATGTATGTACGTGTGTATAAATCAATGTATATTTTCGAATGTCAGTCTCTTGTCAAGCAGTAGTATATATGGAAATATAGATAACAATATGATACCAAGTAAAAATAGTCCTGATCCGGTATTGCGGTATCAATAACTAGCTGTAAGTAGCATTTTGACACCATTTTCCAAAGTGCATTAACTTCCCGATACATTAACTTAATCAATTAAAATTGAAATACATCTATTTAGGTAAAATGTTCATTTGCTGTTTCGAAAAAAAAGATATCGCTTTCATTGAAAGCTATTTTACTATCATTTATTTTGTACTTTATTTTATTTATATTTATGTTATTTTTCACTTATGTTACTAGATGTCATAATTTAGCAGTTGTAACAGATATTGAAATTAAAAAAAAATAAACTATTTTAAATTGATATCTTTGAAACATATAATACTTGTGATATCTGTAATTGCATAAATTAAATTAATTTGTTTAACAGAATACATTTTGTCCATTTCGCGATCTAAAATATATTTTATTTAAGTGTAGACGTCGACTGTAATCAGTAGCTACCAACGAAACACCGCAGAATGTTCATACTCCACATAGATTGTGATCAGAATCACTGGAATGCGGGGCGAAATTCTAAGCTTTGATGAATTTTTATAATACAAACCGCTTATCGTAGGCCTATAATATTTTAGTATGCTATTTCAGAGTATGATATCTATCGTCATACAAACTTTTATCAAAATTACAGACACACAGACACACATACACACGTACTTTTTTCTTATTTCTATTTGGTCTCATTTGATTCAGAATGACTTGAAACGCCAAAAAACATAAAATTTGAAAAATCGGATTTGTGCGCAAAAACAAATTTCTCCTTTCGGAAAAAAAATGTATGTTCGAATGCAATTAAATAAATTGCTCACCATATAAATATTTAGTTAAAAAAAATCAGAAAAAGAATTCATGTTCATGGTACATTATAACCTACTATTTTTCTTAAGAAGGCAATCCAGTCTTTTCATTATTGTGTAGATTATATATGTATATATTATAAATATATGCTGACGCACATGTGTTGCAGCAATGCCCACAAAAGGTGGTTTTTACTCGATATAATATTTAAGATTTTTAACCTCAAATGGATATTTGATATCATATTGCTTGATATGAAGCTGGCTTAAAGATCGAATATGGGACTAATTCATTACAAGTCATGTTTACAACTTTAGTTAGAATTAGAATTAAAATACGAATTATATTCAAGATTTTTTTTTTAATTAAAAAAAAAAAAAAAATTCTTTCCCCAAAAGCAATCGTTTTATCAGCACAAACAAAGTTTTTTAAATCATTCAAATCGGATGCTTAGTTCTCTCAAAAACTGCTATTTTTTGCACATATAGCTCTGTATTTCCGAAACGGTTGGACCTGCTTTTGCCAAAATCTACCACTTCTACCCATCATTACGAATCGAATATTTTTTGGATCATTCAAATCGGTTGATCCGTCTTTTAAAACCTGATACTTTCATCACTTTTTGCTCCATTTCTCCGAAGTCGCTGGATCTGTATTTACGAAAAACTAATCAGCACATCTCCCTATAAATAGGAATCGATTGCTTTTTGAATTTTTCAAATCGGTTGATCCATACGCACAAAATCGTCGACGAAAAATTGTCTCCACACATACACACACATCCATTTTTTCTGAGGTATGCCAAAATGTTCAAAAACCTTTGAAACGTAAAGATATGCAAAAATTTTCATTTTCTATTTTTGGTCCATTACTATAACTTACCTTACGGGAAGTTAATAAAGAAATAATAATAAAGGTAATCTTTCTTACATACAAAGTATAATTATTAATTACTTATTTTTTTATAGAAATTCATTATTATATGAATGTGTAAAATTCATGTAATATGCGTTTATTAAACGGGAAATTGCAGAAATTTTCCTTATTGCACAATTCACATCCATGTACTATTTTGCATACAAATGACTTCACTATCGTTAGAAAAAAACATCTAGTTTTTTATTTTACATAAAATAATCAACAAATTTGTTATAAAACTCTCGTATCATGAGTAATAATACTTGAAAACGGCTTGAACGATTTTTATGAAATTTTTACGTCAACATCTATTTTTCATAAAATTATTTAGAATATCATAATAATAAAGACTTTATGTTGATTATATTGTACAGTGTTAAGCTTACGGACTCGTTTGACCTCCTGATTTCGAATTCGATCAGGACAACCTGACATCGTGCAGTAGCGATGTCCATTTTTACTTGAAAATATAGATGAACTAGTAGTGTATGGCATCGTGCCTTAGGGCAAATTGCTGGAACTTCCCATACCGTAATGAAATGTTCGAGAAAATAGATTAATATAAATACTGTACATTGTCTAATATTTATAATAATTATATAAACTTAATTACAAAAATAAAATTATTCATTTGAAGTATATAAGTGAGCTTTAGAATTTTAGCCAGAATTAAAATCAAAATCTGAGTTTTTTTTCCAAAAGCAATTAATTGTCAAAACAAGCAGAAAGTTTTTTGAATCATTCAAATCGGATACTTAGTTCTCTCGAAAACTGCAATTTTTTGCACATTTGGCTCGGTATCTCCGAAACAGCTAGACTTGCCTTCGCCAAAAACTAATCATCACTTCTCCCCGTCATTACGAATCGAATGCTTTTTAGATCATTCCAATCGGATGATCCGTTCTCTCAAAAACTCGATTTCTAGTTTTTGAACTCTTTGCTCCGTATCTCCGTAACGGCTGGACCTGCCTTTGGCAAAAACTAATCAGCACATATCCCTATTAATAGGAATCGAATGTTTTTTGAACCAATCAAATTGGTTAATCTGTGCACCCGAAAACGAAGACGAAAAAATGCGGACACACAAAACACACACACATCCTTTTTTTCTGAGGTATGTCAAAATGTTCAAAAACCTTCAAAACATGAAGAAATACAAAAAAAATCGTTTTTGATTTTCGGCCTATTACTATAACTTAACCTGCGGGATATATAAATAAATATTGTTTTAATATCATTTGAAAATAAGCCCATCTGTGGGCACTGCGGTGTGAAATGGCAAGGAAAAATCTTTCATACTATTCTTCCCTGAATCGAGTTGGTGTTTAACCCAGCTCACGGACCTACCCTAGGACAGTACTACCGATTATGTTTTATGATTTTTTTTATATTTATGTTTTAGAGAGAATATAATTCTAATAAGAGTAAAAGAAATAACAAAAGCTAATACCAACATATCTCATACTCCAAACCATGTGCAAAATTTTAATTGAAACGTAATCTAGCAAAGATTCACTAATTCACTATTTAATAAAAATTATACAATAATTATCAACATTCGCGCAACCTATCAGCTTATATAAAATATATACTTTATATTTATAAATACAACAAAGCGTATAGATTATAAGCCTTTGCGAAATTACTTCTAGTAACTATGTTGTATGAAATGTCACTCTCACGCTTGCTTGAGCACCATTATGTTATATCATGTCGTTTATATAATAGTGAAAACAACATAATAAATTTGTTTGAATAAAATTTGCAATTGACATAAAAAGTAATCAAACAATCAAACAACACCTCAATTAATAAAAGTTGCAAAAAAATTATAAAGATTTTGATCAAAATAAGATTAAGTGAACTCCACAGCCTACATACGATATCAAACATTAGAGATATCCATTTTTACTTGACAGTTCTAAGTAAAATAGCCGAGTACTGCAACATTAAATTAAGTAATATCGTCACTATTTGAAAAGGAGCAACCACTGGGTTGCTTTCTAAAAAGTCTAGTAGTTAAGAATGAATCATCACAATATCTCAAAACTTTTACATGTAAATGTTGGTCAAAGAAAACGTTTGAAGCCATTGGAGACCTAACAATGTTTATATCTTCAAATGTATGAATAGAACTAGCTGTAAGTGGAATTCTGTCTTAAGGCAATTAAGGCATCGTGCCTTAAGGCAAACTGCTGGAACTTCCCATACCAAAAATTATTATTTTTTTAAAAACGATTAACATTTTTGAAAAATTTTTACTTCGAAAAAATTAGATTTTTGAGAAACTATAAATTGGACAAAAAATTACTTTTTTTTTATAAAAAAAATTTTTTTAATTTCTTTTTTTAAAAAAAAAAATTTCTCTATTTTGACATATTTTGGAAGATCTGAACTTTTTTTCAAAGCAATCGTACTGCTTTAACTGCATAGAGACACAATATAAAGCGCGTAAGCGCCGCGTCGCTGTCTAACGGATAAACATTGGTACGGAACCCATAGGAATGTAAACAAAATTCATACTTATTGTTAAAATCTCTATAAAATATCTGATAATTTGATGTGCATATGTCTAATGATCATTTTTGACCGCAAAATGGCATTTTTTTTTTTTTTTCGTTAGATCTCCGAAACCGCTAGACCTGCCCTCATGAAAATTTGATCAATTTTTCATCTTGTCAATACAAGTAAAATGTTTTCTGAATTATTAAAATCGGACGCTTTGTTCTCTTAAAAATTGAGTTACTGTTTTCGGCACTTTTTGCCCCGTATCTTCGGAACGGCTAGACCTGCCTTCGCCAAAAACTAATCAGCACGTCTCCTTATCAATACGAATCGAATGTTTTTTGAATTATTCAAATTTGTATCCGCACATACATACACACACGCACATACATACACACACACACATACATCCATTTTTTCTAAGGTATGCCAAAATGTTCAGAAACCTTTGAAACGTAAAGATATATACAAATTTTCATTTTCGATTTTTTTGCGATTACTATAACTTGCCCTACGGGAAGTTAAATATATATATACTTAAAAATTTATTTTTTTTGGTTTGAAACAATTGGATAAAAAGCTTAAAAACAATTATTTAAAATTAAAAATCTCTTTTTTTTATCAATATATGAAATAAGCACTAATTTGTAAAATACCAAACATGAAGGAATTCACATGACGACTGCAAAATATAAATGAAAATAGTGTTAGTTCATAATATTGAAATAGCCGTTTTTAATACAGGGTACATATTAATTAGCATTGTTCAACATTTTTGTCTGTCAGTTTGTTTGGACTAATCTCCGCCAAAAACGACTACTAGACCGATTTTGACGAAACTTTCTTGACAGGTAGCTGATGTAATTGGGCGCAACTTTGGCTAATTTTATTTTAGAAAAAAAGTATCTTATCTCATCTGGCTGCACCCGAGATCTTGGCCGCGTGAAATTGAAATAAAATGATTCGATTTTTACATTTCATCTGATCTTATATTAATTCAAAATATTTTAAGAATTTTAATTTAAAATATTTTGTTACATTTTTACTATTTTTTTTTACCTAAGAGAAATAATTGTAAATTAAGTACAGTTGTTCAATATTCAGATTTACATTGAAATTGATCAATTTATTTATATGTTATTTTATTTAAATAGTAATCTTTTGCTACTGTTTTCTCCCTAAAATAAGTATATTTAATTTGGTTTTTTAGATTTTTAAATATGCACCATTCATTAGTTATGAAAGTCAAATCTCGCTTAAAACACAAGAAGAAAAAAAAGTGTTGTCCTAATAAGAACCTTCTAAGAAAAATCCTAAGAAAATCGTACACCAAATACTGTGTATAAAAAACATATTTTAATTAAACTAATGGAGATAACTGAAAATAAATGTTAATAAAAATAAAAATAAAAAACATTTATTTTTTTTATTAAATTTCACACGAACAAGGTCGCAGGTACATCTAGTTAAAAATATAAAATGCACTGCCATTATTAATATAATTTTTTTTTATAAACGTTTTTTTTTTAAATTTGAAATTATAATAAATTTTATCAACAACTAAATAATTATGATAATTAATGTCAACTAAGTATGGCTGACTAAGTAAGTAATGTCACGGTATGGCTGCAAGTCAGTTTGATTACAAAAAAATAATTTATATCCATAATTTTATCAAAATATAGATTCAAATGGATTATTAAATGCAAACAGTTAGAGCTGCAAAGCTGCAATAACATATCTAATAAACATCTCAATAATACCACTTCAAGTTAACCAAGAGTTAATCAACAATACCACTTCTGTTAAGAACAAGAAGAGTTTCATTTTTTTTTTCAAATAAATTTATATATGCATTTTGAGGAAGCACGAATAATATATATTTAACTATCCGTAGGGTAAGTTATTGCAATCGTCCAAAAATCGAAATTGAAAATTGTTGCATTTCTCGGCGTTTTGAAGATTTCTGAAGATTGTGGCATACCTCAGAAATCATGGATGTATATGTGTGTGTTTTGTGTCCGCATTTTTGCGTCCACGTTTTCGGGCGCACGGATCAACCGATTTGAATGGTTTAAAAAACATTAGATTCCTATTGATAGGGGGATGTGCTGATTAGTTTTTGGCAAAAGCAGGTCCAGCCGTAACGGAGATAAAGGGCAAAGAGTGCAGAAAATAAAAATCGAGTTTTTGAGAGAACGGAGCACCCTATTTGAATGATCTAAAAAACATTCAATTAGTAATGATTGGGAGTAATAGATATTAGTTTTTACAAAAGCATACCATTTCGAAGGTACTGAACTAAATGTACAAAAAATAGCAGTTTTTGAGAGAAATAAGCACCCGAATTGAATGATTCAAAAAACTTTCAGCTTGTGTTGACAAAACAATTGCTTTTGGAAAAAAAATTATTTCAATTTTTTTTCAATCTTTTTTGTGTATACAGAAAATAATTCAGATTAGAATTTTGATTCTCTCTAAAGTTCTAAAGACCACTTATATAGTCTAAATAAATAATTTTAACTTTGTAATTCAATTTCTAACTAATTCTTTTAATTATTAGACAATGTTACAGTATTTATAATAATCTATTTGAAAACATTTAATATTCCTCGAACATTTCGTTACGGTACGGGAAGTTCCAGCAATTTGCCTTAAGGCACGATGCCATACACCACTAGTTAATTTATGATTTCAAATGAAAATCAACAGATAACGAGATATCTTTACAGTATTCAGTGTACAGTTTTTCAGAAACATTTATCATCTCCTGAATTGAAAAAAAAAGTTTCTCCGGTTGTCTTTTTTAAACATTCTATGCGTATAATACCAAAAGGTTAAGTAATATTTGTTTGATCATACACCACTAGCTTATATATTTTATGTAAGAAAATTTATAAAATCAACAAATATGAATATTAATAATTTTTTGACATACCAATGTATATCATCATGGTGTAATTGCTATCATATAAATTAGATATATGCAGACGGTCAAAAATGGTCATTAGACAAAGGCACATCAAATTATCAGATATTTTATGAAGATTTTAATAATACATGTAGTTCCATAATATCGTTTGTCCGTTAGACGGGCTTCGATATTTCGTCTCTATGCAGCTAAATCTAAATATTTCAAAATAAAGAAAACATTTTTTTAAGAGTATTTTTTTTTTTAATTTTAATCTTTTCAAAAAAAATTAAATTTTGGAACGGAAAGTTCGAGCAATTTGCCTTAAGGCACAATGCCATGCCCCACTAGTTGAATTTTTTAAATCGAATAAATAATTTTACACATTTCTGCTAATTACAAAGAAACGGCTTGGCCGATCGTCGCGCAAAACCAACCATCGATAGTCTTTATTATAATTTATCAAATGGCTTTTAAAAGCCATTATAAATAATTATTTATGAAATCGGTTCAGCCGTTTTTCAGAAAACCCCGAGGTTTTCACATTCAAATCGGCTCACATACACATACACACACATTTTTTTTTTAAATTTGTTCTCATTCAATTCAGAATGACTTTAAACATCGAGAACACAGAATTACCACATCGCATTTTTCGCGAAATCAAACTTCTTTTTCGGGAGGTTAATTAATTAAATATAATACAAAACAGCTGAAATTAAACACGAAATATGAGCGCCATTAAACTATTTCGCAACAAACGCGGTACAATTGTCAAAACAAACATTCATTTATAATACAAAATTTTTAATAAAACCTCGGCAACACGAAACTCATCAAGTTTTTAAATGTATTATTATTTTTATTTATACTCACATGACTAAAAGTATTAAATCAATAAAAGATTTAAAAGCGCATTCGAAAAAAAAACTCAACATACCTGTGGGCAATAACGCGATCCAATATACACAAGGACTTCGCGCCAAGAACAAGATTCACTTTTCACTTCAGAACAAAACCACTCGCATTCGAATTTAAATTACACTACATGTAATAAAACATTTACCCAACTATACCGATTATAATTATCATTAAATTATAATGGGTATGGTAATAATCCTGATTTATTTCGTTATGATTTATTTGATTTCAGAACTGACGCTTACTTAACCTGCCGAGCACTACTCGCACGCCTGAGTATTTTTCACAACTGAACAACCTGTCTGTTTTTGTTGGTTTTGTTTTGGTTCGCGACCAATAGGGTGGGGGTAGACAGAGATGTAGTACATTCGTTAGTTTTTATGAGATTTTATATTATTTAAATGCGATGTTAGGGTCGGTGCACATTGATGAATTTGATCAAATTATACAGATATTCATAGTTACGAATTTAGTAGACACGGGATGGAATAATAACTGGTTGTAATAAATGAAAGACCATACTCTTCTTTTATCTATGTGAGAGTCCTTGAAATAAATAGTTTTTTGAATATAAGTTTAGAACTAGTGGGCATGACATCGTGTCTTAAGGCAATTTGCTGAAATTTCCCGTATGAAAAACTAAATTATTAAAAAAACATTTTAAAATTTTTGAAAAAATTTGCCTTTTTTGAAAAATTGGATATTTTTAATTTTTTTTTTTTTGTATTTTGATTTTGTTTTAATTTTGAACGTTTCTTTTTAAGCAATCGCGCTTCATTCTCCAGGTAGTCGTCTACCGTGTAAACATTGGTACGGGCCCACATAAATGTACACAAAATTTGTACTTAGATTAATTAATTTGTACTTTGTATTTATACTTTACATAAATGTGTGTGTGTGTGAGGATACAAAATTTTGTCGACGATTTCGGGAACACCGATCAATCGATTTGAATAATTCAAAAAACATTCAATTCGTATTGATAAGGAGACGTGCTGATTAGTTTTAGGCAAAGACAGGTCTAGCCGTTCCGAAAATACGGGTAAAAAGTGCCAAAAACGGTAACGATTTCAATAATTCAAACAACATTTTACTTGTATTGACAAGGTGAAGAACCGATTAAATTTTTGGGAAGGCAGGTCCAGCGGTTAATGACTCTCAATAAAAAGAAGTTTAAAAAATATCATTTGGCGGTCAAAAATGTTTATTGGACATATGTACATCATATTATTAGATATTTTATAGAAATTTTAATAATGTGTACATATTTTGTGTAATTTTTTTTGAGTTTCGTACCAAGATTTCTAATTACGGTACGGGAAGTTCCAGCAATTTGCCTCAAGGCACGATGCCATGCACCACTTTTCTCCTTCTATCGAATCGCGTATGTCAGTCGTAGCAGTACTCCTTAGCGTCAGATACATATGACCAGGCCCGGATTTAGAAATTTGGCGCCCTGGGGCAATGACAAAATTTTTTTTTTTTTTTTGTATTTATTTTTCATAGCAAGCTATACAAAGTACATTCAGCTACATATGTTACAGTTATATATTAATTGTCTGCGTGAGAAGGATCGCTATCTTGCGATAGCGCCTTCATAGATATTATATTATAATTTCTAGTAAATCATTGCATATTCTTTTTTTAAGACGCTTTGGTGGTAAAGGCTTGAGCAGATCTGACGCTAATACGTTTGGATGACGACTCAGACGAGCTTTATATCTGGTGCAGTATAGATTAATTTCTTCATCTATAGTTCGGATACTGAGATCTTGATGTATCAACCAGTTTGGAACATATTTTGGAGCGTTCACGATTTCTTTCAAAATTTTGTTTTGGAAACCTTTGTAGAATAGTTATATTTCGATTTACTGGCCGCACCCCATAGTTGTAGACCGTAGGACCATATTGGTTTAATTATGTCTTGTAGATTAAGAGTTTATTTTCTATTGTGACTTGTGATTTCCAGCCCATTAACCAATTTAGTTGTCTACGTGTTAATTCAAGCTGCTGACGCTTCTTTAGAATATGTTCATGCCAGGTTAATCTTCTATCTAAATGTAATCCCAGATATTTAACAACATTGGATACAGGAACCAAATCACCATTCAATCTAACAGGGGGGCATGAACCTTGTCTTAAGGTAAAAGTAACGTGAACTGATTTAGAGTTATTCACTTTTATTCTCCATAGTTTCATCCACTTTTCTACTTCATCTACATGTTTTTGTAGAATTTCCGAGGCAAGCAATTGGTTGTCATGTTGAGCTAGAATTCCCGTGTCATCTGCAAAGGTAGCAATCATGGTATCTGCATTTGTAGGTATATCAGCAGTATATATAATGTAAAGCAGCGGACCAAGAACACTACCTTGGGGAACTCCGGAAGAAATATTTTTAACATTAGATGAAGCATCATTAAAACTGACAAAGAACCTTCTATCACACAGATATGATTTTAGGAGGAGATAATAGTGTATGGTAAATTCTTCTTTAATTTGTACAATAAGCCGTTATGCCATACTTTATCAAACGCCTGACTGATGTCAAGAAAAGGGCTGAACAATATTTTTTTAAGTGAAAGGCTTTATAAATGGAATCCACAACTCTATGTATTTGTTCTACTGTTGAGTGTTGTCTAATGAACCCAAATTGATGTTTTGGCATAAAATTGTTATCTTCTAAAATAATTATGATTCTTTTGTGAATAACTTTTTCAAAAATTTTTGAGAGGCAAGACAGAAGACTAATGGGCCGGTAGGAAACTGCATCAGTAGGATTTTTTCCAGGCTTGAGAATTAAGATTATTTTTGCCAATTTCCAAAAATGACGCCCCAAATTTTACATAAATAGTTTTTATTTATCATTTTTCTAAAATTCCAGAATATTTATTACACATTACATATTATAAATAGTGGTGCTTGACATCGAGCCTTGTGGCAAATTGTTGTAAAATCCCGTACCAAATTTTGAGTTTTTTTATATTTTGAAATATTTCGGAAATTTGGAACTTTTTATAAAAGCAATTGCGCTGCTTTTACCAATAATAATTGTATTAAAACAATAAATAATAATCAAAGTTATTAAAAGCCAAATTTTGCATTGCTATCGTATTATGTTTAATAATTATATTTTTTGAAATAATGTTATTAAAAAAATAGTTAATTATATTGCATTTTTTTTTCCCACTATCCAAATTTTGCCGCTCCCGAAAATTTGGAGCACTGCATATGACTGTAAATCCAGCACTGCATATGACTGACATGGGATTAATGATTTAAGTTAAAAATTGATATGGACTTGTTAACAAATGTTGACGTTATGAAAAACTAGTAGTGTATGGTGTATAGACAAAATAGAAGAGCTTATAAAATGGACAATGACGTGTATATAAGTTCACATAAAAAGTTAATAAACAAAATTTAATCAAGCGGAGTTAGAATGAAGAATCGTATCTCATATTTTAAAGAATTATATAAACTGAATTGCAAAGTTTTAAATTATTTATCTCAAGTATATAAGTGAGCTTATACAAAAAAAGCAAAAGTTTTTTTAATCATTCAAATCGAATGCTTCGTTCTCTCAAAAACTGTCATTTTTTGCACTATTAGCCCAGTATCTGCAAAACGACTTGCCTTTTCTAAAAACTAATTACCACCAGCGGAGCAACTAATTGGGATGGCTTTCTAACTTATGATGGTAATTTGTTGATCTTGTTTGTAATAAGTCTTTAATGTATAACACATTAAGATAATCGTGGAGGGTTTTATTGCTTACATACCATGGTGCGCCTGTCATCATTCTAAGTATTTTGGATTGAGTTCTCTGTACCAATGCAACATTAGACTTGCTAGAGCATCCCCAAAGCTCTGTCCCGTATGACCAAATGGGAATAATTATAGTTTTATAAACCAGTATTTTATTTTCAAGTGATAGTGAGTTATGACCTATCAGCCAATATAGTTCCTTCACTCTGGATTTGATACATTTAATTTTTGTTGTGATGTGAAGACAAATAGATAAGTGAGTAAACTGACTGAAAAATGGGCGAAAATAGGAGTTGAATCAAAACCTTTGGAAAAGATACTATCAACATCAAAACCAAATATAAAACTTTCATTTTCATTTAGTCTTCAAAATATTTTAACATTTATCAGCAACATATAGACATGAATAGCGTTCCCAGTACAGTAATCCTGGGTCGTTTCAAGAAATGGAATAAATTTATTCGCATCACGAAATCCGAATGCAACATCGTCATGTTCCATGTTCCATGTTACCCGCCGACCGGCGTGCATAAATTTTTAATTAATTTCGCTTGGAACCGCTTTATGGTTAAGAGTAAGAGTCGTTAGCAGTTGGCGCGTTACCCGTCGGGCCCCATTATCTCGTAGTCATGAGTGCGCAGCGCGGCCTTGGAGCACTCGGAATGGTGTCAAAATCGTGACGTAACGGAGCGCCCGGTGCAGAAACTTACACAAACGTAACACGACACGATAACTGGTAATTCGGTTGCAACACATCGCACGCATGGTCAAGAATAATCACCGCGAATTAATAAACATTAATACATACATATGGACAAACAAGCACTAAGGTGATACAATTCAGGTTTTTTTCTTCAACACGGTCGAAATTGTTTTTTCGTGGGTAAATTTCATTTTGGATGACCTTTTGGAAATTTTTTGCGAGACAAGTTCCAGCGGTTGTGGGGCTGTTCTTGCAAGGTATGTGGTGAAGGTTTTAAATCCAAGCAGGCAGGCTTCGACACATACAAGTTAAAGCTTGAAGAGTCACCATATCAAAATCTAAACTTACATTTTTCTTTTTATTCTCAATCGATTCAATACTATATCTCATATAGTCAGGGCCGTGTCTGGCCAGAGTGCGGCCAAATCAGAAAAGAGCAAATTTATAGGCGGCCATAACGAAAAGCGGTCGGATTAGAAGTCCACTGAATTAAAAGGCGGCCAAGTTAATAGACCGCTGGATTAAGAGGCGACTTCAGTCAAAATCAGCCGAAGGCGGGCGTATTGAAAACGAGATCGAATCAAAACGCGGGCTATTGAAGGCTTTGTTTCCAAATCATTTATAAGTGTATAAAATGGTGTAAGTGGAACTTTGTCTTCAAGCAAGTTGCACGAACTTTCCACCATGTGTTAATAATCGAAAAAAAATGATTAATTCATGAGTGCATTACAATGTGAAAAACTATCGCAGATTATTCAATTTTATACAAATTTTCTAAACATGTTAGTTATTTTTTATAAACGGTTCAAAATTACATATTATTGAAGAAGAAACAAATTTGCAGTATGTTCATTAAGAAAAGGATCCAAAAACAACAAAAAAATGTTAATCAACAGTTGAGGAACGACTGGACCAAAATCTGAATTTCAAAATCAATTCACGAATTTAGGCTATGACGTGGACCAAAAATTTGACACTTTTTTGATAATTCTAAAGAAACGCCTCGGCCGATTGTGAGGCAAAACTAACCAGCACGAGTGCTTATCGAATTTCATCGATTTTTCAAATAGGATTACGTATTTTTAAGAAAACGTCGCTAAATTTTGCTTTCGTAAAAAAGCGCTGCTTATTTTTTCAAACTTTGACAGTATTTTTGAAACTAAACCGACTTATCGTAGGGTCGAAATATTTAGGTATATTCGAGACCATGATCTGTATAGTCAATAAAGTTAAATAAATATTAATATCATTTGAAAAAAAATTAACAATTAAATACGAAGAAATGACCCGGCCGATCTCTCAAAACTAATCAGCACGATTTCCAAATGATATCTTTCGAACAGTTTTTGAATTTTTAAAATCGATGCAGGATTTTTTGTTAAAACGTGTACAAAAATCTTTACACTTTTGCACAAAAGTGAGTCCTTACCTAGTCACATCAAATGAGTTAAATTTTTGAAATCGATTTATCCGTTTTGAGAGAAAACGTTGGCGAAAGTCAAAAATCGGCTCATATGCACATTTTTTTTAATAATTTGGTTTCAAACGATTCAGAATGACTTGAAATGTCGAGAAAACATAAAAATTACAAGCCGGCCCTGCATATAGTCTGATATATCTGTCCAGTGGCGTATCTAGGAGGGTGGAAGACTGTGGGGTTGTTACGCACCGGGCGGCATTTTATTTTCTTTCATGAATAATAAATTATTATATATTATGATTATTAGATTATTATGATTATTAGATTATTATGATTATTAGATTATTATGATTATTGTTATTATTGTCAAGTTTAATATTTGATTTATATAAATTATGATTAACTATATGATTTCGAATATTATTCCTCGGTTGCTTTAACTGCCTATGCTTAAACTGCATAGAGACGAAATATCGAAGCGCGTAAGCACCGCGCCGGCGTCTAGCGGATAAGCATTGGTACGGAACCCATAGGAATGTAAACAAAATTTATACTTATTTAAAATCTCTATAAAATATCTGATATTTTGATGTAAATATGTCTAATGATCATTTTTGACCACCAGATGTCATTATTTTTTACTTTTTTTACTGAATCTCCGAAACCGCTAGACCTGCCTTTGCAAAAAACTATTCACCTCTTCTCCCATCAACTGGGATCGAATGTTTTTTTAAACCATTCAAATCGGTTGATCCGTGCGCCCCGAAAAGTTGACGAAAATTTCTGAGGTATGCCAGTAAAATGTTCAGAAACTTTCAAAATGTGAAGATATGCGAAAATTTTATTTTCGATTTTTGGCCCATTACTATAACTACCCTACGGAAGTTAAAAATTACCCAGGCTAAGCACAGTCTAAGCGCCACTCTGGTACAAATGTTTACCCAAGTGCATTTAGACTGTTATGTACTGAAAAATGTGAAAA
>NW_020539181.1:0-21865 GCF_003426905.1 Ctenocephalides felis
TCGATTTTTGGACGATTACTATAACTTACCCTACGGGAAGTTAAAAAACAAGCGCGTTAGTAAATCAGTATGTATTGTATTGTAAATTTTAATGTATTGGAAGTTTTCTTGAATTGTGATTTTTTTCGAAATCAATGTTGTGATAATAAAACTATATAATGTGTTATTTAGTCCTTGAATATGTAAAATTAGTTTAAAATATATAGCAGTCACGAAGAAACTTCATTTGTTGAATCCTGACAAAACAAATTTGGAAATAAAATAAATAATAGATGTTACGATAATAGATTATGATAATAGGAGTATTATAAATGAAATGAAAAATTATTACGTACATGAAACAAACGATGATGACTGATATGAGACAATAGCACAGTTATTGAGGTTTAACAATAACTAACGAATGATAATATAATATCAAATTGCGATTCTAATGGAACCAGAATAATTAAATATTTCTGGAAGTGAAATGAGAGACGATATTAATATGGAAGAAAGAAAATGGTGCATAGTTTTGCTTCTACGTGAAATTATATGAGCGTAAAACATATCATGGAAAGAATTAAGATAGATTCTGACAAATGCATAGCCCGAGAATTTAGTCTATAATACACAATATGCACAATATTGATTTCGATAATAATCTTGGCTGAAGATCATTAGAATTTTTTTGGTCTATTTGTTCAAAAGTCACGCACGACAATGAAAAGGGAAAATTAATTTATAATGATCATTGTGATGCAATTTGCAATGATTTGATGGCCTTAATGTGCCAAACTATTTTAAAACATCTATTTCGCATCTAATCCAGTCAGATATCCATGTCTTTATCTTTATGATTGTGAACTACAAGTAGTTTTCGAGCAAATAGAAAAAAACATCCTGGATTTATGATATTAGCCCGACATCAAATTTGAGGTGGATTCGTATTATGCATTGTACCTAATATGTCAACAGATTTTATTTCATTTTGGATCTATTTGGCCACTAGATTATTTTCTTTCATAGATCAATACCATATGTTAAATAAAATGATAGCCGCATAAAGAATTTTGACACATTCAATAATTTTGAGATATGGAAAAGGAAAAGGTGACATCACAATAAATAGATTTAAATTGAATTGAATTGAACTGAATTAAATTGATAAAAATAAATAGCTTTGAACTGAAAAGCTTTTGGCTTTTTATCACCATATATAATCAATCAGAAAGGCTTTTTTGAAGAAGTTTTAATTTAGACGGATTTCTTAACCATGAATCAGATCAAATACCATAATTTATTGACAAACGAAGATATTTCAATACTTACATAAATTATTTAAAGTCGTGAAGATTGATTTGTACAAGTCAATTGTGATTGTAATCTTTGGACCTTCCTTAGACTTAACTGAACTTAGGCAAAAGATCTTCCCAATCTTTACCAAATCATTTATGTGTATAATATATATATATATATATATCACCAAATTTGTTAAATTGATATATGAAGGAAATTGAAACATATCATGCAGTCTGGATATTATATAAAGAAAAGCTAATATAGAATAAAATCGATTCGCACTCGAAATCGATATTAAAAATTGGTATTGATAGTTGCAAATATCAATAAATTCTTGAAGAATAATTAATTTTTAATGCAATAAATTATATTTAACTAATTTTAAATATTCAATGATCAACACGTGTAACTCGTAGGATAAGCTTATAAGATATAATAATATTTTCTTTGTTTTTCATCAACACTTACAATTGGAATACTATGAACACTCGTATATTTTTTACAATTCATACATATGCTTCAATGCGGTGACTTTAAAATGAATGTAAAATTATAAAAATCAATTCAATAATATTATAATTATGGTTACTAATAGCACATACTATCGCTATGATGATAAAAGTAAAACATGTTTCTTATAATTTTACTTTCACATTTTTTCTATTTGCCACTATATCAAATCTACATACGCTATTTAACGTCACATAAGATTTATTTTTGACCATACAAGATACTGCACAATTTTGTAATTGGTTAAGTTTCAATTTCTATAATAAAAACGAAAATACTTAATCTATAATGATTTTTGGTTTAGATATACGTTTCAATGTGTGTAGCTCAAATTTTAGATTTATATTTTATCTAAGTATGCTTTTTATGCCGTTGCTTGTGCCGTGTAAAATCTAGTCAAATATTTATTTCTTATATCTATACAATTTATTCATTTTGGAAAAAGGAATGTCTTCCACATGTATGCGCACCACTTTTCTTTCAATTTCACGTGACTTGGCTTTTGGCTTCAATGTCTTTACGAGCTATTACTCATTTTTATAAGCTAATTACTAAAATAACTTTAGTTGAGTAGTATCAGCAGCTGATTAATTATTTTCATGTTTTAAAAAAAATATTGTCTGTATTTATTAAAATATATCTGAATATTTCTTAGAATTGCAATTTATTTAGATTAAACTCATCTTCAGTGCTACAATTGCAAGGTAAAAATAATACATTTCTAAAACAATTATGATAATCAATGTTAGAAGTAATATGGTAAATAACTGGAATAGAGTTATAACGAATGATTCCATGCTAAATTTGAAACTATCACTGTATTTTTAATCCTGTATTTTTTTAAATGAATATTGTTATCACCGCAAACTACTATTGAACCAAATTTCATAAAAAGTTCAAATATCAGATTATATACTAAACTTATAAACTTATTAACGTCTTGGTCAGGAGATCTATACATACAAACAATACAGAACGTGCTATGAGAAAAATGGGTTTCGATGGCACAAATTTCAAACACTTAGCAAAAATACAAACATCGCCGTGTTTGGAGACATTCCGGGCAAAGAAGGAGCATAAATTATAACTTTATTTTAGGATCGGTAAAGCATAAAAATGTAGTTTATAGTGAGTCAAAACTATGCCAAGTTTATTCAATTTATTGGGGTAGATTTTGAATGTTCTGACAGAGAATAAAGAAACTTAAGTCACCAGCGTTAAGCGGGAAACGATCGGAAGATTCTGGAATTTATCAGGAATATATCAGAGCGAGAATACTACAAAGCTTCTGGAAATAAAATGAAGGCCTTGTTTGGTGCAATCAGTTCTGTTGACGTACCTATTGATATCAAAGATCCTAACATCATTGAATTTACCACGAACCATTCTAGAATTCAGAGCATGATTGCCATATCGATAAGGAATTCTAACAATACAAACTTTTGTTTTGATACAGCATAATGGGCTATTTATAATGCATCTCGAATAGCAAAATTATATTTCGTCCTGTCACTCGTCCCAGCCAAAACAACAACACGATCACGAGCACTAAAATTCGCAACAAGATTCGTTGCTAGAGAACCTGATGCTGGCTAGAGAACCCAGCATCGGGTTTGATCATTCCAAAGACACAAACACTCGGCAAAACAACGGTACAGTCCAAATTAAAGGCATCATCAAAGACAGTTTTATCTGAAGGTATATCACTCACCATGTGGCTTCTGGTATTGACCACCTTGAGTAGATATGGCGCAGGTAAAAACTTGATATCGACAGGTAATAGTAATTTTCGGTTCAAGTGTGTTCACAACAAAGTAGAATTAAATGCGACAGGTCTATTATGTTCTTAGGGAAGTAATAGACTAGCTTGGAATTAAAATAGAAAAGAAATTGATGCTCATGCGTTGAAATAAAAATGTTGTAATAATGCTACTCATACTTAAAAGAAGTAGTACTATATCAGCGCGTTTAATTGAATATTGAATATATAGAAGCAAGTTCCTCTTCACTAGCATTATAACAATTAATTGTATTATTGTCGAGCTATGGACATAATTTTTTGAATTACAGGGAAAGCATCATCTAATAAAATCACTCTATTAGTTTTACACGAAAATCCCACTTTACACTAGAATTGCTTGCATCCACGTGCTAGTCTGTTGTATCAATTACAACACGAGATTTTCCAATCCTTCGCACACGGTTTTTATTGTATGCATGCCAAACACCTATTTACTGACACTTTCTTGTGTACTACTTACCTGAGTAACACCTCCATCTGTCTTCATTATAGACTTCATCATTGATTGCTTTAATCACCATATCCGTCAAAGTTTCACAATTAAATTTATTAGAACGCCTGACCGTGAAAAATCCTTTTAAAATTTTGTGAACACTGGGATTTAGAGAGTTGTCTAACTGAATCATATCTTGTAGATATAACTGCGCAGATTCAGAGTAATGAAAATGTCCTGACGCGTGAAGATAGGAAGTTCTCTAACGCAATTCAAATGAGCTCGCCTCATTCATCATCATCATCATCACTATACGCAAATCAGCCTGATACATTGAACTATGATTGAACTATTATCCTGGTTGATAGGCAGATCGTTTTAGTCACAATTTCCAATGGCTGTAGAATCTTCACACAATATTCTAAAATTGCTCACTCAGCATAACGCAGGTTTGGCAAAGGAGAATCTATTACAGGCAAAGCTGCGTATAACGCAACTTTAACCCTCAATAATTTTTTAAATGTATCTTCTTAGTTATCTAAGTTGATTTGTTTTTGAAATTCTTGCAGAATACATGACGATTTCACACTATGTTTAAAATGTGCTACAATAGCTTTTGGGATTGCGGTATTAAGTTCGCATTTTTTTTTTGTAAATTCAATGTGTGTTCAACGCACGAGAATTTTTTTATTTAAAAATAAAATAATAACCTTCCTCAATTCAATGCATTATCAGTCACAACAATAATAACTTTATCAAGGATTTGCCATCCAATTATTAAGAGCAATATTTTGTGACATATGTTTTTCTCTGAGTTCTGTTGTTGCTATAACTAATGAATTTAATTTTTAGAACAAAATGACTAGTTGCTAATAAAAGAAAACTTTCTGGCTATCGCTGCTCCATATATCAGTCTTTTTATCGTAATTTTCACACAAAATCTAAATTTTTTAGCGCAGTATACCATGCTCATGTACGGCGTTATTGGTTTTTACGATTTTGTATACTGTTTAATCAAACATATGACTAATTGCTTATGTCGAGTAAATTATTTTGATATATATTCGTTAGCGAAAAAATTAACTTTCGAATAAATTATGAAGAGATTTGAACACTATCGTTTGCGCTTGTTACAATTTCATCTATTGTAGCATCATTATTGTGTGCTATTTTACTCTGGCAACAAATATGGCAACATATTTATTATCAACATATTTTTTCAATACTTAAATAGGAATTGTAATAAATTCTATTAATACAAAACGTTCATAAATTTATTAAACAAAACAAGAAAATAACTATATAACACTTTATAATGCTACAAATCTAATGGTAAATCTTTTAATAAATATTTTTTAGCTTACAAAACGTTGGTCTAATTGTTAATTTGGACCTAATTTTAAATCTACAACTTTTTGGCAACAAAAAGTATAAAGCAACTCAGTTTACCTCAAAGTAATTGAAATTTTAAATTTTGTATTTATCATCTACTTATACTACTAAGATTTCGATCATTTCGAAAATACTGGTGGTATATAAATCAAATACATTACAATACAACTAGATATATTCATTTCGTATAAGATTTCCAAAAATACTCACTAGTGATAATAAAGCAAATCCTACGTGTTAAGGGAGCACGGAAATTCGGCATTCTTACCTGCCTACGAAATCAACTTGAAAACCTTAAATTCAATACAGGAAATAAATAAGTACAAATGCCCCCTTTATCTCCTGTAAACAGGACTGCATCAGGTTTGCACAGTGGCATACCAGGGACTTTTGTTGTCCCGTGCGATCTCTGGTTTGTCGACTTTTCTATTATAAGACAATCAAATAGTGGTTTTTATAAATTAATACACATAAATAAATGATTAAGTTATTTATCAATATTAATTAATACACAGAGTAAATTTGTTTAGACATATTTGAATGCACTCATTAATATATTTATATAATATATACTCTTTTAGTTTTCTCGAAAATGTGTAAAATGCTCTCAAAATTATATCACTTGTAATTTCTTGTTCTATTGACAATATTGCAAGATTTTTTAGGCTCAATTGACTCATTGTAGAACAAAGATGGATTTTCTTATAGCTTATACTAGCCGGTATTTCCGCTTCAATCGATAAGACAGATAATGCAGTTAGTTTTTCTGGGCTCATCGTGCTTCTCAAATATGTTTTAATCAATTTTAACTTTGAGAAACTTCTCTCAGTGGAAGCTGTGCTAACTGGAACAGTGTTCATAATTCTAATTGCGATATAAGCATTTGGATATATATCTTCCAAATTATTTTTTATATGCACTGAAAGGATTGTTTTGCGTTTTTTATAGACTCTGTCAAATTCATTTTCTTTACAATAGTTGCATTTTTACATATAATTCGAATATCTGTATGTCATTGTGTCGTTTTGTCGAAGTAATGTTCCCAAGTTATTACAATATTTGAGAAGGTCTTTTTTGATATAGTATTATTTGATATAAATAAAATCATATTGCTCATAATATTGATTGAGTGCTTTTAATCGACATTCAGTGTCGACTATAATCGCATCGATCATTACATTGAAAAAATTAACTCTGTGCTGCTTTTCTCGAATCGAATTCAAAGCTTTTGTGCCATAATTTTCTATCAGAGTATCTGAGCATACTATTCTCATTGCAGAGTGAAAATATAAAAAATGTTTGTATAGAGTTTTGGGCAGATAATTTATTAGTACTATATGCCCGATATATAGCATAAAAAATCTATATTCTGTTGCTTTCCATTTTTCAAGGTCTTTTTAATTCACAAGGTTTTCTCTGAAATTCACATGGAACTGTTTTTGATATATCTTAAAGACATTGATATTTATGAGTTATAAATGCATGGCTTAAAGCACATCATAGACTCTTATGTTTTAACCACGTATTTCCAAAGGGATATCATGAATAATTTTTAGAACACCGTTCACAACAATAATAACCAGTATGGCCTATGGATGCATTTAATAGAAGCTGTTGCTGGAGCATCGCAACAAATTTTGTTAATTTTGTTAATAGTGAAAAACTTACTTTAGTAATCAATTTTAATAGTAATAAACTTATTTCTGTATCATGTATAAATTGTGATAAATAAGTTTCAACATCCTTAGGCTTACTCACTACCACCATAGGAAATGCCTATTATTGGAAAAGGATTTATTTCACTATCTTTAAAAAATGTGGCTCCTAATATATAGGTCAAAACTGTTTGGAAGTACATTTTATATAATGGAAGATCATCAATATTAATCATTAACTCTATTAGATTATTTATGTATAATAGTATCATTATGCATTGTTCCCAGAACATTGATAATATTTTTTTCAATGCCAAAATGTACGTATTTGTTACCCCTTAGTTTCAAGAGTACTCATCATCATTGATATTGATATATGCTGAGATGCTTTCAATATAGTTTTAGCTGATGATGGCATGTCATTTAATCCATATGTTTTCAAAATTGCCAACAAATGATGTAGTTGAAAATGGTTGATGATTCACCTTAAAAATTAATTTCCCATGATCGAATTTCTTTAGAATGTTTTGCCTGTTACGATTTGGCTCATCATCAAGTCTATTATTTCGCATATTTGGTCATTTGGCTCATCATCAAATGAAATATCATTAATATAGTCCGAAAAGTCACTACCAATACTGCTATTACTGCTATCAATTCCGCCAGTAACTATATAGCTGTAAATTTGTAGTAGTAATCTCATATAGAGATCATATTCAGAATCGTGAACATTTTTAATGTTGGCTACATATCAGAATATTTAGCTTCGATTAACATCTCATTCACACATTCGATAACATTACCAAATTGCAGAAATTGCGTTTTAGAAAGAGGTTTAGAAATATTAATTAATTGCTTGATTACAAAAACAGTACATATATTTTATTAACAAAGCCAAAAAAACTTATTGGCTGTTGCAGAACACTTACGTCATCAATTAAAAGTAAATTTCAGCTGTGGCATCCGCACGGCGTAAATTTTTCTGTTTCTGTATTACCTTCAGTAATACCGACCATATTGGCGCCATTATCTTACACCTATTCTCGACTGTTTTGGATATATAGACCATTTCTGTCTAATTCTTGTAATGTTGATTTTGTTATGTACTCTCTCACAATGAAACCAACAAAAATATTTCTTTATTTCCACTGCTGAGAAATTACAAAATATTAAAATTATGAACACTTGTTCAACGCGGCTGACATCCCTAGTAAAATCCAGCAAGGCAGCACAGTATTTTGCTTTTTGAACTCTTCTTATAATTTCATCAATAACTGACTTAGACATTTGAATCTCTATTTCTTAAACTTTGTGACAGAATTGTATTTTTCTATTAACATTAATTAATCACATAACAAATTTAATATATCATATATGTATAATATACGTATATGTATACACATTGAATATATCATATACGTATATACATTATGTGTATACATTGTATCAGTATTCTATATGTTCATCTGCCTTTCTTAAATTATCATTTTTTTTATTAATTTTGATCTGACATGGTACTAAAGTATATGAAGTAATAATCATAGCGTATTATATGAATAGGATATAAAAAAAGACTTACAGCTATACACTCGTATATAGGTAGTATCTGACTATTTATTATCCTTTGAAAGAAATCTACAAAACAAAAATAATAAATAAATATATAAGCATATAAAATTACAGTGGTACCTCGACATACGAGCTTAATCCGTAACTACACTCGTCTGTTAAATTTCTCGTATCTCGAAGCACTTTTTTCCAAATAAATGCATTGAAATTCCTTTAATTTGCTCCAGCACTGTGGGCTTTGTTAAATTTTTTGAATACCAAGAATAAATTTACTATTTATTAATTTAATTATTGTTTTAACAATTCTCATGCTCAAACTGTTGCATATTTTTCACCATGAACTTTTAGAGCTTAGAAAGCAACTTATAAGTTTTTGCAATTTAAATACAGTACATATCTATGATTACTCGTACATCAAATGTTAAAATAATCCTCGATGTATTAGCGTGGGGTAAATTGTTACTACACGATTGATATTAATATATAATTGAAATGACTTACCTATTAAACTATTATACCTATATTTTATTATCATAAAACCATTATATTTTCATTATAGATATAGTCTAAACATCAAGTCATTTATTTGTATGAGCATAAATTTATAATACTAATAATATCTAAACTAAAACATAAAAAAGCGTCCCTATACATTCAAAATTTAAAACTACTATTTTTTATAAACTATTCATGGTAATAATTAAAATAATTGAGATTCTGTTTTGGGACAATATTGAAACAATGCTTCTGCATCTGACCCGAGACAATTAATAGAAATCATCACATACATATATATATGTATATATATATATATTAGGGTGGGCCGAATCATTATAGAAGTAAAATTAAGCGATATGGGCACCTTTTCATATGAAATATATGTGTTATTTAAATGAATTTTGACTTCAAAACCATATATCGCAAATAACTCTTTAGCCAGCGAAATTTTCAATAAAATACTGTTTTTAATAAGTTAATATATTAATTTAGTCATGTGAATAATTCAAATTGTGAGTTATATTTTTATTGGTAGTTTGTACGGGGGTTTTTGAATCGGGTTTAGTTTGTTGTTATTTATTTCCATCAGAGTGCGCTAGTATTTTTTAACTTCCCGAAGGAGAAGTTTATGTTTTCATCAAAAAATCCGATTCGCTAATTTTATGTTTTCTCGACGTTTCAAGCCATTCTGAATCGAATGAGACCAAATTTGGAAAAAGTATGTGTGTGTGTGTGTGTGTGTGTGTGTGTGTATGTGTGTGTGTGCGTGTGCACCAACAGATTTTTTGCCGTAAATCGACGTTTTCTCTCGAAAACGGCTGGGTCGATTTCAAAAATTTAAAAGCCATTCGATGTATCTCGACGAGAACTATTGTTTGTCAGTTTTGTGCGACGATCGGCCAAGCCGTTTCTTTATAAATGGCAGAAAAGTGAAAAATTTTTCGTCTACGTTTTAGCCCGCAATTCTGAATCGATTTTGAAAATTCAAAAACCGTTCGAAAGATATTGGTTGGGAATCGTGCTGATTAGTTTTTGGTAGAGATCGGCCGGGCCGTTTTCTTGTAATAAAGTTTTTAAAAAAAAATTTCGACGATTTTTATGATTATTTTTTTGACGATAGATACCATAGTCTTCTAGCTCATACTAAAATATTACGGCCCTACGACAACTGGTTCAGCTTTAAAAATTCGTCAAAGTTTGCAAAAATCAGTATGGTCTTTTTGGAATTTGTCAAAATTAGACTTTTGATCGACGTTTTCTCAAAAACGCCTGAACCGATTTTAGAAATTTAAAAGCCATTTGATGTATTTCGGTGAGGACTATCGTTTGTCAGTTTTGTGCAACGATCTGACAAGCCGTTTCTTTGTAATTCGAAAAAACTTTTCGTACATATTTAAGCTCATCCTACCGAACCGATTTTAAAAAATCAAAAACTGTTCGAAAGATATTAGTTGGGAATGATGCTGATTAATTTTAGGTGAAAATCTACCGAGCCGTTTTCTTGTAATTAACTGTTGAAAAAAAGTGTTAAATTTACGTCGACATTTAAGCTCATCCTACCGAACCGATTTTAAAAAATCAAAAACTGTTCGAAAGATATTAGTTGGGAATGATACTGATTAATTTTAGGTGAAAATCTACCGAGCCGTTTTCTTGTAATTAACTGTTGAAAAAAGTGTTAAATTTTCGTCGACATTTAAGCTCATCCTACCGAACCGATTTTGAAAATCAAAAACTGTTCGAAAGATATTAGTTGGGAATGATGCTGATTAATTTTAGGTGAAAATCTACCGAGCCGTTTTCTTGTAATTAACTGTTGAAAAAAAGTGTTAAATTTTCGTCGACATTTAAGCTCATCCTACCGAACCGATTTTAAAATATCAAAAACTGTTCGAAAGATATTAGTTGGGAATGATGCTGATTAATTTTAGATGAAAATCTACCGAGCCGTTTTCTTGTAATTAACTGTTGAAAAAAGTGTTAAATTTTCGTCGACATTTAAGCTCATCCTACCGAACCGATTTTGAAAAATCAAAAACTGTTCGAAAGATATTAGTTGGGAATGATGCTGATTAATTTTAGGTGAAAATCTACCGAGCCGTTTTCTTGTAATTAACTGTTGAAAAAAAGTGTTAAATTTTCGTCGACATTTAAGCTCATCCTACCGAACCGATTTTAAAATATCAAAAACTGGTCGAAAGATATTAGTTGGGAATGATGCTGATTAATTTTAGGTGAAAATCTACCGAGCCGTTTTCTTGTAATTAACTGTTGAAAAAAAATGTTAAATTTTCGTCGACATTTAAGCTCATCCTACCGAACCGATTTTAAAATATCAAAAACTGTTCGAAAGATATTAGTTGGGAATGATGCTGATTAATTTTAGGTGAAAATCTACCGAGCCGTTTTCTTGTAATTAACTGTTGAAAAAAGTGTTAAATTTTCGTCCACATTTAAGCTCATCCTACCGAACCGATTTTAAAATATCAAAACTGTTCGAAATATATTAGTTGGGAATGATGCTGATTAATTTTAGGTGAAAATCTACCGAGCCGTTTTCTTGTAATTAACTGTTAAAAAAAAAATTAAGCCGTTTTTCATGGAACTTTTTTTGGCGATATACATCATGGTCTTATAGAACTTACTGTAATATTACGGCCTTACAACAAGTAGTTTAATTTTAAAAATTCGTCAAAGTTTGCTAAAATTATTATCGTTTTTTTTTAAAGTAGGATTAATGAAGTATATTATTTACACATTTTTTTTTGATTAAGTCGATTATTTACACATTTCGGGAAGTTCATGTAACTTGCCTCAAGGCTAAATACCAAACCAACTAGTTTATAATAATTCTCGAAGTTTCGAAAAGAATATATTAATGTGAAAAATCGGCATAAATCTTCATTCAGATCTCCAGTTAGACGTGAAGTATCAATGGCGAATTCTTATTTAAATTCAGGCGCAAGTGCCAGTAATTTGAATCATATGCGCTCGCATGATCAAATTACATTTGGGGAAGCAGGAGAATTTACTGGAGTAAATCTTCCGACAAGTATGGAAATTATCAGGTATTATTTTTATTTGGCCGAAGAATCAAAAAAACAAAATAAAATGTTTTCATAGAAAACATTTACTCCAAATGTGGTAACGAAATTGATTCAGACGTGGGAAAAAATTGATATTCCAATTATGGAGAAACGAAGTATCGCTAGAAAATTGAACCGATTGATTGATAAATATAAAAGTACAAATAAAAGCAAGTCTACCCAAGCATCATTTCAGGAGTTTGTAGAATCCACGAAAGAATTATTTTATATTGGAAAATGCAAATGTGATGTTAAAGAAGCGCATTTAGTTATTTTAAAGGAACCGAATGGCCAATTGTTGGGTTACACAAAATTGGAAAATGAAGATTCGAAAAGTAAAGTAATCAAATTGAACGAGTTTTTCGCCGATAAAGGAATAGCTCTCGATTCTTTGATAGGCATATGTTGCGATGGTGAACCAGCAAATACAGGTGTAAAAAATGGTATTTTACGTCGATTTGAAATTCAGTTAAACAGGCCACTGCATTGATTTGTGTGTCTTCTCCACTTTAACGAACTTCCACTTCGCCATTTATTTAACTATTTGGAAAAATCATTGACCACTGGACCACGAACAAAAACTGGAATATTAAGCAAACAAATTGAAACATGCGAAAATATACCGGTGAGTTATAACATATTTACTATTTTTTAATACCCTATGTTCAAATTCAACATAATTTATTTTTTCCTATATACTTCCAGCCGGTAAAAGACTTTGAAACAATCCCACTTGAAAATTTGGCTGATATAAGTCCTGCTGAATCGACAACTGACTCAAGTTATTTAATAAAAATAGCTAAAGCAGTTGCTTCTGGAGAAGTATCGACAGACTTAGCTAACATGAAACCAGGGCCAATAGCACATTCCCGTTGAGCAGGACGAAGGCTAGTAGGTTACTTCGGTTATATGTAACTACTAATAAGCCATCCAAAAATTTGAAAATTCTGGCAAACTACGTAATGAAAGTATATATTCCAATAAACTTTAACATTAAATATTAAATTCTGTGGTGTATGGTAGTATATTATTTCATAAATTTATTAGCTGGACGCAATATTTAGACTCGAATTTAAGACAAATTGTGAACAATGTTGCTAAAGAAAACGCATACTATGCTCACTCGGAAAATATTTTATTAGCAATGTTGTTTGATAATAAAAAGGAAATACGAGATTCAGCTATAAGAAAAATCTTATATTACCGTAATAATGTGGAAGACCTGACGCAGTTGAGAGATTACAAAACATCCGAAATAAATTTCGAATGCACCGACTATACTAATATGATAGATATGGATGATTATTCAAATATATCCGAACCAGCCTTTACGCTAAATATTCCTCATGAACATCTAGTACAATATCTACAAAGCAATGAGTGTCCATGGAGTGACCCTAAAATTCCGGTCCACATTCAGGGAACTGAGAGACATTTTCAATTACTGGCTAATGTATCAAAACGCGTATTAGAGCAAAATCGCGAAGGTGTTATGACAGCGACACTACTATCTCGTGAAAAGCATCCTCGACTGGAAAGCAAGCAAGATTTCAGATATTAATTTATTTAAATTGTATTAGCTAAATGTAAGAAATTTTATTTTAAATAAAAATGTAACTTAAAGAAATAAAAATGTTGTATTTAAACCATGTCATGTAAATAAATAATAAAATAAATATATGCCATTCCTAAAAACCCAAAAACAATATTTTTCTACAAAAGTAGTTTGACCTGTTTCGATGCAAGATTCTAGGTTAGGCTTACTCGCTAATGTCCCCTAAAAGTTTACTTGATGTACCCGTAAGTTACTGATTTCAAAATGCCGGAAGATGTTTTTAACCTGTTTCTATGCATGATTCTAGGTTAGGCTTACTCGCTAATGTCCCCTAAAAGTTTACTTGATGTACCCGTAAGTTACTGATTTCAAAAAGCCGGAAAATGTTTTTAACCTGTTTCGATGCATGATTCTAGGTTAGGCTTACTCGCTAATGTCCCCTAAAAGTTTACTTGATGTACCCGTAAGTTACTGATTTCAAAAAGCCGGAAGATGTTTTTAACCTGTTTCGATGCATGATTCTAGGTTAGGCTTACTCGCTAATGTTCCCTAAAAGTTTACCTGATGTAGTCTGATGTACCCGTAAGTTACTGATTTCAAAAGCCGGAAAATGTTTTTAACCTGTTTCGATGCATGATTCTAGGTTAGGCTTACTCACTAATGTCCCCTAAAAGTTTACTTGATGTAATCTGAGGTACCCGTAAGTTACTGATTTCAAAAAGCCGGAAAATGTTTTTAACCTGTTGCGATGCATGATTCTAGGTTAGGCTTACTCGCTAATGTCCCCTAAAAGTTTACTTGATGTAATCTGAGGTATTCGTAAGTTACTGATTTCAAAAAGCCGGAAAATGTTTTTAACCTGTTACGATGCAAGATTCTAGGTTAGGCCTACTCGCTAATGTCCCCTAAAAGTTTACTTGATGTAGTTTGAAATTATATATAAATACTGAATATTTTGTTAAAAAGGAAATAAATATACTGAATATTTTATTATAAAAGAATCGAAATATTTATAGGTTGGAGGTTACTAATTATTTAGAGTATATTACAAAAATTAAATAAAAATGGCAACTTGCACGTATTTTGCACATTGACAACTTACACGTATAATGCAAATTGACAACTTGCACGCATTCTGCAAATTGACAACTTGCACGTATTTTACACATTGACAACTTGCACGCATTTTGCATTATAGATAACTTATACGTACTTTGCTTATTAGCAACTTGTACGCATTTCCAAGAAATTTAGCAAAAAACATTCTCCCTATTTAGAATTTAATGAATTATATCATATATTTATATTAAAAAATTATGAAAAGTTTCTCTTAAAAACATATATTTCGTAAACTTACAAAATATTTATAACTATTCTCTTGACATTATGGTTATTGAAAGAAATACTGAATATTTCTAGTATTGGAATTTGTCGATAAGTTTTGATTTACGTGCTGACTCACGCACGTTGTACAAAATAGCTAGGTAGATACCGAAGAAGTGTCACATGTACAGCATGTACAAGTTTTCGACTGTCAAACCTACTGATTGTGGCATGCTGCAATGCGACGGCTTAAGGCTTATGCTCTAATAGCGTGGGGTGACGTCAAGCCAACATGACGAATCCCCAAGCCAAGGGCTGAGTCTCAACGGATCGCAGCGTGGTAACTGCTCTGCCGAGTACAACACCCCGCCAGGTACCTAAGTCGTTTACAAACGATTCCGAGTCTCTACATCGAACTAGTGACCCATGATCGACCGCTATAGGCAAGACAGATATAACGGACGGATATCGCTCCTGTCCAGTGCCCCATTCGGCTAAAAATGGCTCGTGCGATAAACGGCGTGTGCCGAATACCTAATAAATCACATTGTATTGAGCCTTTCGACTCACGAGACTCTTAGAGATATCGTTGCTTACTTTGTCTAGAAAGGATACGGCCTTAGAGGCGTTCAGGCATAATCCCACGGATGGTAGCTTCGCACCACCGGCCGCTCGACCGAGTGCGTGAACCAAATGTCCGAACCTGCGGTTCCTCTCGTACTGAGCAGGATTACTATCGCAACGACGATTCATCAGTAGGGTAAAACTAACCTGTCTCACGACGGTCTAAACCCAGCTCACGTTCCCTATTTGTGGGTGAACAATCCAACGCTTGGCGAATTCTGCTTCGCAATGATAGGAAGAGCCGACATCGAAAGATCAAAAAGCAACGTCGCTATGAACGCTTGGCTGCCACAAGCCAGTTATCCCTGTGGTAACTTTTCTGACACCTCTTGCTGAAAACTCTTCAAGCCAAAAGGATCGATAGGCCATGCTTTCGCAGTCCCTGTGCACACTGAACAACGGGATCAAGCCAGCATTTGCCCTTTTGCTCTACGCGAGGTTTCTGTCCTCGCTGAGCTGGCCTTAGGACACCTGCGTTATTATTTGACAGATGTACCGCCCCAGTCAAACTCCCCGCCTAGCAGTTTCCTCGAATCGGATCACGCTAGAGTATTGTTGGCAATCGGCGCAATGGCTCACACCACTCTTATGCGCTTGGCTCTAGAAAACCGTGACAGTCGGAACGCAAGTTTTCGACGCACGCTTTCCTCCCAATCGAGTAAGTAAAGAAACGATGAAAGTAGTGGTATTTCACCGACGATATTACTATCTCCCACTTATGCTACACCTTACATGTCTCCTTACAATGCCAGACTAGAGTCAAGCTCAACAGGGTCTTCTTTCCGCGCTAATTTTTCCAAGCCCGTTTCCTTGGCAGTGGTTTCGCTAGAAAGTAGATAGGGACATTCATTATTTTTTTCATTATTTTTTCTTATTCCATATAGCTCGAGCTTTACTCATTGCTATGTAGCGTCTACTTAATAATTGTTTATTTCTCAAATTTAAATATTATATTTGTGGGTATTGTGCAGGACCTTTGGCCGTCAGTGGGCTGACGTTTCCATCCCTAACCACGTGGAGGTGGTCCTGCCTTTCTAGCTTTAATTTTGATTTAGGTTTTAGCTTTGGTTCTGCACTGCATTTCTGGTTTTAATGGCTTGTGCTGCAAAAGCAACAAGCCCCAGGTAATTGGGTTTGGTTTCCAGGTACACATCGAAGTTTGTGTTCCCTGCTATTTCAAAGAGGCTTTGCCTTCTTAATTCATCATATCTGTCGCACATGACCAGCATGTGCGCGCTTGTCTCGCTTTCTTCCACAGAAGGGACATTTGTCGTCTTCTGTGGCGCCCCTTGTGTAAAGTGTGTGCCTAAACGGACCGTATCCGGTCAGAATATACACGCACTCCCTACTGGGTTTAAACCACTTGTTCCTTGTAGCGTATGTTATATCGCCAATGAAACCGTAGGTTATCCTACCCGTATTTGCCAATTCCCATCTTTTTGCCATTCCAGCTTTATTGCTTCATTTATCATTTTAACCTCTAGATTGAGGGTTTCCCTGCTTGGGTTCGCTATTGGTTTGCTTATAATTGTAATTATATTGTTCTAGCTAATTTTCTCATTTCTTTTTACAAGGTTTATGATGCCTTGTTGTGTAATTTCTAGGTCTAGTGGCATTTTGCCACTTATTGTTTGTAATGCATTTGTTGCGGTTGTACGGCACGCCTTGGTGAGTGTCAGCAGAATTATTCTTTGCGCGGCGTTCAAGTTTCTAAGGTTGTGCGTGTGGGACGACTTGTCGAACCACGCAGCAGCGCCGTATGTTGCTATAGGTATTACCACTGCTTTGTACAAAGTGTCAAGGGTGCCTCTTTTAAGGCCCCATTCCTCCTTTGCAACCCTCCTGATTTTCAGGATGAAGCTGACTAGTTTCTCCCTCAGAAACTTAGTGTGCGCTACAAAGTTTAGCCTGTTATCTATAGTAATTCCCAGTATCGCACTTCTTTTGCATATTTCAGGCTATTGTTGTCAACTTTAATGATCGGTTGTCTGCCTTCATTAAATTTGCCCTTTATCATCATTGCGACAGTTTTTCCACTGCTGACTCTCACTTTATGCGTCACGCACCAGTCCTCAACGCATTTAAGAGCCATAGTACCAGTTCTCTTCAGATCATTTCTGGAGTTTCCTTTAATTATTAACGCAAGTCATCTGCGTATGCAACGGCTTCTACAGTTTCTCCTAGCTGAGCTAGGCCGTCTAGAAGAACGTCCATGCAGAAGTTCTATGCAACAGGACCAATTATTGATCCTTGTGGACATCCCTTCTGCATGCTTCTTCCAACCTTCTTTGTGTTGCCTCTTACATAGGCGCTTTGCCTTTTAAAGTAGTCCTTGACTATATTTACCATATGGCTGCTGCAGTTTGCCTGCGTCAGCCTATGTGTGATGGCGGGCCACCATAGGCTATCGAAGGCACCTTCAATATCCACAAATATAGCAAGTACATACTTCATATTCGTTGCCATGCATTTTCTAAACGTTAGCAGTGCGTCCTCTGTGGAGACGCCTGCCTTAAAGCCAAATTGTCGTGCATTGCACATGTTCATTTCTGTATAATTTGTCTTAATACGCTCTACGAGTATTTTCTCGTAGATCTTTCCCATCACTGGCAGAAGGGCGATTGGACGGTATGATTGGCAAGCCTTCTGTTTCACTCCCTCGTTTGGGAATTAGACATAGGTTTGCCTGTTTCCAATCGGTAGGAAAAACTGCCATCTTGGAAGCATTTATAAGACATTTAGCCAGTGAAAGCCGTCTTCTCCTGGGGCTTTTTTATCTTTCAGTTTTAGTAATGCCCGTTCTACATCAACAGAGTCGATGATTGGTTCGAGGTTCTGGTTTTGATATTGGCGTAATTTTCTCTAATTTTAATGTGATCAGCGTTCTCTTGCTGATCATCTGTAGGCAGGCACTTTTTAAGAAGGACGTTTACAGTTTCTTCCCATGTTTCACTGAAGTTCCCGGAAGGGAGTTCTAGTGAGCATAGAGAAGCCTTCTTGTTTATTTTATCGCATACAATTTTGTATACTATACTCCAGGATCTTCGTTACCAACGCTTGTCACAAAGTCTCTCCATGAGGTTGTTTTACGTTCTCTAATTTCTCTGACATAGTTATTTCTTGCCTTTTGTATGCCTGCATTTTGATTGGTACGTATCATCAAGACATAGTCTCTTGGCCCGCAAGAGACACTTTTTGGTTCTATTAGTTTCCCGCTTAGACAAGTCAGCTCCTCCGACCACCATGGCATGACCTTGCTTCCGGCTTTCCTTTTGGGCATGGATTTGTCACAGATTGCTTTTAGCTTTCTGTTAAATATCTTAATAGCCCTATTTGGGTCTAACCTCTGCAGAGACTCCAGACTTTGTTGGTCGAATTCCCTCTCCACCAGTTCCCCGAACCTGTCCCACTTAGCCTTCTTGTGTTATAGCCGGTTTGATTCTTTATTTGCCTGTGACTGATGCTTCAAGCACTATTCAAATGTTAAAAGGCTGTGATCACTGGTGGTCGCTATATCACTCACATTCCAGTTGATCACTTTTGAAGAAGACATATTCGGGGTTGTAAGTGTTACGTCTATATTTGTGTCCCCAGCTTCACTTGGTATGTGTAGTTGTGACCAGGCTCATTCAAACAACTAGGTTATTAGAGGCGATCCACTCCTCTAGTTCCTTGCCTCTGCTACCCAGAGTTTTCGAAAACCACAGACCAGATTTTGCATTTGCGTCTGTCGTGACTATGATGCGGCGGCCGGCCAGGTTCCTGAGGATTCTGTCCAGCTTTTGCAGGAAGATACTTATGTCGACTGAGAACTGCATGTAGCAGTTTACGAGATACAAGCTTCTTTACAAGTACATATCTCTACGCACATTATATGATCACATTCCAGCTCTGACCTTTGAAAGATATCATATTCTCCGTCTCTTACTACGATTGCAACCCAAGGATTGGTCGTTTCCGGTTGTGTAGTACTCTCAGTCCAGCTGAGGGTGTACCCTTTTATCATGCCCCTTATTGAGTAAGGTTCTTGATACAGAGTATGTCAAGTCCTAACTGATGAAAAATAAGTTCTAGGTTGGCTGCTGCGGATTTAGACCTTTGTGCGTTCCCAACCGCTTCCCAACCAAGCCCGGCACGCCCCGATCCTCAGAGCCAATCCTTATCCCGAAGTTACGGATCCAATTTGCCGACTTCCCTTACCTACATTTATCTATCGACTAGAGGCTCTTCACCTTGGAGACCTGCTGCGGATATGGGTACGAACCGCGCGCGACACTACCGTGGCCCTCTCTAGATTTTCAAGGTCCGAGGGGAAGATACGGACACCGCCGCAACAGCGGTGCTCTTCGCGTTCCAAACCCTATCTCCCTTCTAGAGGATTCCAGGGAACTCAAACGCTCATAGAGAAAGAAAAACTCTTCCCGTATTTCCCGACGGCGTCTCCAGGTCATTTTGGGTTACCCCGACGAACTCTCTTGCGAGGGCCCGACTTGTAAACGGTTCCGCTGCCGGGGTTCCGGAATAGGAACCGGATTCCCTTTCGCCCGATGGGTGTGAAATTTTATTCAAAATAAAATACACCAACATCACACATAGAATTTCTCTCTGGGCTTAGGATCGACTGACTCGCGTGCAACGGCTGTTCACACGAAACCCTTCTCCACGTTAGTCCTCCAGGGCCTTGCTGGAGTATTTGCTACTACCACCAAGATCTGCACCGATGGCGGCTCCAGGCAGGCTTACGCCAAACCCTTCTGCGCACACCACCGCGACCCTCCTACTCACCAGGGCGTCAAAACGAACTATTATGAACGTTTCTCATGCCTTGGCGGCGAGTATAGGCACGACGCTTCAGCACCATCCATTTTCAGGGCTAGTTGCTCGGCAGGTGAGTTGTTCACACTCTTAGCGGATTCCAACTTCCATGGCCACCGTCCTGCTGTCTTAAGCAACCAACGCCTTTAATGGTATCCCATTAGCTCGTTTAGGCGCCTTACTCGGCGTTTGGTTCATCCCACAGCGCCAGTTCTGCTTACCAAAAATGCCCACTAGGCACTCTGATCCAAATCTCTTGCTTCACTATTCAAGCAAGCCAGAGATCTCAACCATTTAAAGTTTGAGAATAGGTTGAGGTCGTTTCGGCCCCAAGGCTCTAATCATTCGCTTTACCGGATGAGACTCGCTCATCGAATGCCAGCTATCTGAGGGAAACTTTGGAGGGAAAACCAGCTACTAGATGGTTCGATTAGTCTTTCGCCCCTATACCCAGTTCCGACGATCGATTGCAACGTCAGAATCGCTACGGTCCTCTCCATCAGGGTTTCCCCTGACTTCGACCTGACCGGGCATAGTTCACCATCTTTCGGGTCCTAGAGTGTACGCTCTGAGTGCGTCTCTTCTCGCAATGAGAGTGAGACGCCTCGGGATTGCAGGCACGCATCCGTAGATGCGGTCCGTCATCCCTCAGTTTACTTAAGCAAACATTTACGTTCATTGCGCCTTTAGGTTTTGTATTTCCCAATGACTCGCGCACATGCTAGACTCCTTGGTCCGTGTTTCAAGACGGGTCCTGAAAGTACCCAAAGCAATAGCATCGCTGACCGGTATAGAGGTCCGTTCGAGAACACGGTAGCTAACAGCTCGAGGCGGCATCGATGCCGGACTAGGTCCGACGGGCCAATACCCGTCCGTGCTTGCAACCGGCCGAACGCTCTAAAAGCGACCCCTATACCATATCATTTATACCGTCTGGCAGTCGGCCGGAGCACGCGGGGGTCTGGCGCGAATAAATAAATTCGTGACAGGCTACCGCCGCGGTCGTAGATCGACACCAAACGGGTCGCGACGTCCTACTGAGAGAGAATGCATGCCAACGCCGCCTGACACATAAACCGACGGCGTTCGCGGGACGAATCCTGGTCAATCGCACGCCACTAAATGGAAGACAACGATAACATTGAATCTCTCCTTTTCGATCTTTCGGGTTTCTCAGGTTTACTCCTGAACGGTTCAAGTACTCTTGAACTCTCTCTTCAAAGTTCTTTTCAACTTTCGTCACGGTACTTGTTCGCTATCGGTCTCGTGGTCATATTTAGTCTTAGACTTGAGCTGCACTCTCAAGCAACTCGACTCTGAGGA
>NW_020539182.1:0-13190 GCF_003426905.1 Ctenocephalides felis
TTTACACATTTCGGGAAGTTCATGTAACTTGCCTCAAGGCTAAATACCAAACCAACTAGTTTATAATAATTCTCGAAGTTTCGAAAAGAATATATTAATGTGAAAAATCGGCATAATCTTCATTCAGATCTCCAGTTAGACGTGAAGTATCAATGGCGAATTCTTATTTAAATTCAGGCGCAAGTGCCAGTAATTTGAATCATATGCGCTCGCATGATCAAATTACATTTGGGGAAGCAGGAGAATTTACTGGAGTAAATCTTCCGACAAGTATGGAAATTATCAGGTATTATTTTTATTTGGCCGAAGAATCAAAAAACAAAATAAAATGTTTTCATAGAAAACATTTACTCCAAATGTGGTAACGAAATTGATTCAGACGTGGGAAAAAATTGATATTCCAATTATGGAGAAACGAAGTATCGCTAGAAAATTGAACCGATTGATTGATAAATATAAAAGTACAAATAAAAGCAAGTCTACCAAGCATCATTTCAGGAGTTTGTAGAATCCACGAAAGAATTATTTTATATTGGAAAATGCAAATGTGATGTTAAAGAAGCGCATTTAGTTATTTTAAAGGAACCGAATGGCCAATTGTTGGGTTACACAAAATTGGAAAATGAAGATTCGAAAAGTAAAGTAATCAAATTGAACGAGTTTTTCGCCGATAAAGGAATAGCTCTCGATTCTTTGATAGGCATATGTTGCGATGGTGAACCAGCAAATACAGGTGTAAAAAATGGTATTTTACGTCGATTTGAAATTCAGTTAAACAGGCCACTGCATTGATTTGTGTGTCTTCTCCACTTTAACGAACTTCCACTTCGCCATTTATTTAACTATTTGGAAAAATCATTGACCACTGGACCACGAACAAAAACTGGAATATTAAGCAAACAAATTGAAACATGCGAAAATATACCGGTGAGTTATAACATATTTACTATTTTTTAATACCCTATGTTCAAATTCAACATAATTTATTTTTTCCTATATACTTCCAGCCGGTAAAAGACTTTGAAACAATCCCACTTGAAAATTTGGCTGATATAAGTCCTGCTGAATCGACAACTGACTCAAGTTATTTAATAAAAATAGCTAAAGCAGTTGCTTCTGGAGAAGTATCGACAGACTTAGCTAACATGAAACCAGGGCCAATAGCACATTCCCGTTGGCAGGACGAAGGCTAGTAGGTTACTTCGGTTATATGTAACTACTAATAAGCCATCCAAAAATTTGAAAATTCTGGCAAACTACGTAATGAAAGTATATATTCCAATAAACTTTAACATTAAATATTAAATTCTGTGGTGTATGGTAGTATATTATTTCATAAATTTATTAGCTGGACGCAATATTTAGACTCGAATTTAAGACAAATTGTGAACAATGTTGCTAAAGAAAACGCATACTATGCTCACTCGGAAAATATTTTATTAGCAATGTTGTTTGATAATAAAAAGGAAATACGAGATTCAGCTATAAGAAAAATCTTATATTACCGTATAATGTGGAAGACCTGACGCAGTTGAGAGATTACAAAACACCCGAAATAAATTTCGAATGCACCGACTATACTAATATGATAGATATGGATGATTATTCAAATATATCCGAACCAGCCTTTACGCTAAATATTCCTCATGAACATCTAGTACAATATCTACAAAGCAATGAGTGTCCATGGAGTGACCCTAAAATTCCGGTCCACATTCAGGGAACTGAGAGACATTTTCAATTACTGGCTAATGTATCAAAACGCGTATTAGAGCAAAATCGCGAAGGTGTTATGACAGCGACACTACTATCTCGTGAAAAGCATCCTCGACTGGAAAGCAAGCAAGATTTCAGATATTAATTTATTTAAATTGTATTAGCTAAATGTAAGAAATTTTATTTTAAATAAAAATGTAACTTAAAGAAATAAAAATGTTGTATTTAAACCATGTCATGTAAATAAATAATAAAAAATATATGCCATTCCTAAAAACCCAAAAACAATATTTTTCTACAAAAGTAGTTTGACCTGTTTCGATGCAAGATTCTAGGTTAGGCTTACTCGCTAATGTCCCCTAAAAGTTTACTTGATGTACCCGTAAGTTACTGATTTCAAAATGCCGGAAGATGTTTTAACCTGTTTCTATGCATGATTCTAGGTTAGGCTTACTCGCTAATGTCCCCTAAAAGTTTACTTGATGTACCCGTAAGTTACTGATTTCAAAAAGCCGGAAAATGTTTTTAACCTGTTTCGATGCATGATTCTAGGTTAGGCTTACTCGCTAATGTCCCCTAAAAGTTTACTTGATGTACCCGTAAGTTACTGATTTCAAAAAGCCGGAAGATGTTTTTAACCTGTTTCGATGCATGATTCTAGGTTAGGCTTACTCGCTAATGTTCCCTAAAAGTTTACCTGATGTAGTCTGATGTACCCGTAAGTTACTGATTTCAAAAGCCGGAAAATGTTTTTAACCTGTTTCGATGCATGATTCTAGGTTAGGCTTACTCGCTAATGTCCCCTAAAAGTTTACTTGATGTAGTCTGAGGTACCCGTAAGTTACTGATTTCAAAAAGCCGGAAAATGTTTTTAACCTGTTTCGATGCATGATTCTAGGTTAGGCTTACTCGCTAATGTCCCCTAAAAGTTACTTGATGTAATCTGAGGTATCGTAAGTTACTGATTTCAAAAAGCCGGAAAATGTTTTTAACCTGTTACGATGCAAGATTCTAGGTTAGGCCTACTCGCTAATGTCCCCTAAAAGTTTACTTGATGTAGTTTGAAATTATATATAAATACTGAATATTTTGTTAAAAAGGAAATAAATATACTGAATATTTTATTATAAAAGAATCGAAATATTTATAGGTTGGAAGTTACTAATTATTTAGAGTATATTACAAAAATTAAATAAAAATAGCAACTTGCACGTATTTTGCACATTGACAACTTACACGTATTCTGCAAATTGACAACTTGCACGCATTCTGCAAATTGACAACTTGCACGTATTTTACACATTGACAACTTGCACGCATTTTGCATTATAGATAACTTATACGTACTTTGCTTATTAGCAACTTGTACGCATTTCCAAGAAATTTAGCAAAAAACATTCTCCCTATTTAGAATTTAATGAATTATATCATATATTTATATTAAAAAATTATGAAAAGTTTCTCTTAAAAACATATATTTCGTAAACTTACAAAATATTTATAACTATTCTCTTGACATTATGGTTATTGAAAGAAATAATGAATATTTCTAGTATTGGAATTTGTCGATAAGTTTTGATTTACGTGCTGACTCACGCACGTTGTACAAAATAGCTAGGTAGATACCGAAGAAGTGTCACATGTACAGCATGTACAAGTTTTCGACTGTCAAACCTACTGATTGTGGCATGCTGCAATGCGACGGCTTAAGGCTTATGCTCTAATAGCGTGGGGTGACGTCAAGCCAACATGACGAATCCCCAAGCCAAGGGCTGAGTCTCAACGGATCGCAGCGTGGTAACTGCTCTGCCGAGTACAACACCCCGCCAGGTACCTAAGTCGTTTACAAACGATTCCGAGTCTCTACATCGAACTAGTGACCCATGATCGACCGCTATAGGCAAGACAGATATAACGGACGGATATCGCCCTGTCCAGCGCCCATTCGGCTAAAAATGGCTCGTGCGATAAACGGCGTGTGCCGAATACCTAATAAATCACATTGTATTGAGCCTTTCGACTCACGAGACTCTTAGAGATATCGTTGCTTACTTTGTCTAGAAAGGATACGGCCTTAGAGGCGTTCAGGCATAATCCCACGGATGGTAGCTTCGCACCACCGGCCGCTCGACCGAGTGCGTGAACCAAATGTCCGAACCTGCGGTTCCTCTCGTACTGAGCAGGATTACTATCGCAACGACGATTCATCAGTAGGGTAAAACTAACCTGTCTCACGACGGTCTAAACCCAGCTCACGTTCCCTATTTGTGGGTGAACAATCCAACGCTTGGCGAATTCTGCTTCGCAATGATAGGAAGAGCCGACATCGAAAGATCAAAAAGCAACGTCGCTATGAACGCTTGGCTGCCACAAGCCAGTTATCCCTGTGGTAACTTTTCTGACACCTCTTGCTGAAAACTCTTCAAGCCAAAAGGATCGATAGGCCATGCTTTCGCAGTCCCTGTGCACACTGAACAACGGGATCAAGCCAGCATTTGCCCTTTTGCTCTACGCGAGGTTTCTGTCCTCGCTGAGCTGGCCTTAGGACACCTGCGTTATTATTTGACAGATGTACCGCCCCAGTCAAACTCCCCGCCTAGCAGTTTCCTCGAATCGGATCACGCTAGAGTATTGTTGGCGATCGGCGCAATGGCTCACACCACTCTTATGCGCTTGGCTCTAGAAAACCGTGACAGTAGGAACGCAAGTTTTCGACGCACGCTTTCCGCCCAATCAAGTAAGTAAAGAAACGATGAAAGTAGTGGTATTTCACCGACGATATTACTATCTCCCACTTATGCTACACCTTACATGTCTCCTTACAATGCCAGACTAGAGTCAAGCTCAACAGGGTCTTCTTTCCCCGCTAATTTTTCCAAGCCCGTTTCCTTGGCAGTGGTTTCGCTAGAAAGTAGATAGGGACATTCATTATTTTTTCATTATTTTTCTTATTCCATATAGCTCGAGCTTTCACTCATTGCTATGTAGCGTCTACTTAATAATTGTTTATTTCTCAAATTTAAATATTATATTTGTGGGTATTGTGCAGGACCTTTGGCCGTCAGTGGGCTGACGTTTCCATCCCTAACCACGTGGAGGCGGTCCTGCCTTTCTAGCTTTAGTTTTGATTTAGGTTTTAGCTTTGGTTTTGCACTGCATTTCTGGTTTTAATGGCTTGTGCTGCAAAAGCAACAAGCCCCAGGTAATTGGCTTTGGTTTCCAGGTACACATCGAAGTTTGTGTTCCCTGCTATTTCAAAGAGACTTTGCCTTCTTAATTCATCATATCTGTCGCACATGACCAGCATGTGCGCGCTTGTCTCGCTTTCTCCACAGAAGGGACATTTGTCGTCTTCTGTGGCGCCCCTTATGTAAAGTGTATGCCTAAACGGACCGTATCCGGTCAGAATATACACGCACTCCCTACTGGGTTTAAACTACTTGTTCCTTGTAGCGTATGTTATATCGCCAATGAAACCGTAGGTTATCCTACCCGTATTTGCCAAATCCCATCTTTTCTGCCATTCCAGCTTTATTGCTTCATTTATCATTTTAACCTCTAGATTGAGGGTTTCCCTGCTTGGGTTCGCTATTGGTTTGAATTATAATTGTATTATAATTGTTCCAGCTAATTTTCTCATTTCTTTTTACAAGGTTTATGATGCCTTGTTGTGTAATTTCTAGGTCTAGTGGCATTTTGCCACTTATTGTTTGTAATGCATTTGTTGCGGTTGTACGGCACGCCTTGGTGAGTGTCAGCAGAATTATTCTTTGCGCGGCGTTCAAGTTTCTAAGGTTGTGCGTGTGGGACGACTTGTCGAACCACGCAGCAGCGCCGTATGTTGCTATAGGTATTACCACTGCTTTGTACAAAGTGTCAAGGGTGCCTCTTTTAAGGCCCCATTCCTCCTTTGCAACCCTCCTGATTTTCAGGATGAAGCTGACTAGTTTCTCCCTCAGAAACTTAGTGTGCGCTACAAAGTTTAGCCTGTTATCTATAGTAATTCCCAGGTATCGCACTTCTTTTGCATATTTCAGGCTATTGTTGTCAACTTTAATGATCGGTTGTCTGCCTTCATTAAATTTGCCCTTTATCATCATTGCGACAGTTTTTCCACTGCTGACTCTCACTTTATGCGTCACGCACCAGTCCTCAACGCATTTAAGAGCCATAGTACCAGTTCTCTTCAGATCATTTCTGGAGTTTCCTTTAATTATTAACGCCAAGTCATCTGCGTATGCAACGGGCTCTACAGTTTCTCCTAGCTGAGCTAGGCCGTCTAGAAGAACGTCCATGCAGAAGTTCCATGCAACAGGACCAATTATTGATCCTTGTGGACATCCCTTCTGCATGCTTCTCCAACCTTCTTGTGTTGCCTCTTACATAGGCGCTTCGCCTTTTAAAGTAGTCCTTGACTATATTTACCATATGGCTGCTGCAGTTTGCCTGCGTCAGCCTATGTGTGATGGCGGGCCACCACAGGTTATCGAAGGCACCTTCAATATCCACAAATATAGCAAGTACATACTTCATATTCGTTGCCATGCATTTTCTAAACATTAGCAGTGCGTCCTCCGTGGAGACGCCTGCCTTAAAGCCAAATTGTCGTGCATTGCACATGTTCATTTCTGTATAATTTGTCTTAATACGCTCTACGAGTATTTTCTCGTAGATCTTTCCCATCACTGGCAGAAGGGCAATTAGATGGTATGATTTGGCAAGCCTTCTGTTTTCGCTCCCTCGTTTGGGAATTAGACATAGGTTTGCCTGTTTCCAATCGGTAGGAAAACTGCCATCTTGGAAGCATTTATAAGCATTTAGCCAGTGAAGCCGTCTTCTCCTGGGGCTTTTTTATCTTTCAGTTTTAGTAATGCCCGTTCTACATCAACAGAGTCGATGATTGGTTCGAGGTTCTGGTTTTGATATTGGCGTATATTTTCTCTAATTTTAATGTGATCAGCGTTCTCTTGCTGATCGTCTGTAGGCAGGCACTTTTTAAGAAGGACGTTTACAGTTTCTTCCCATGTTTCACTGAAGTTCCCGGAAGGGAGTTCTAGTGAGCATAGAGAAGCCTTCTTGTTTATTTTATCGCATACAATTTTGTATACTATACTCCAGGAATCTTCGTTACCAACGCTTGTCACAAAGTCTCTCCATGAGGTTGTTTTATGTTCTCTAATTTCTCTGACATAGTTATTTCTTGCCCTTTTGTATGCCTGCATTTTGATTGGTACGTCATCAAGACATAGTCTCTTGGCCCGCAAGAGACACTTTTTGGTTCTATTAGTTTCCCGCCTTAGACAAGTCAGCTCCTCCGACCACCATGGCATGACCTTGCTTCCGGCTTTCCTTTTGGGCATGGATTTGTCACAGATTGCTTTTAGCTTTCTGTTAAATATCTTAATAGCCCTATTTGGGTCTAACCTCTGCAGAGACTCCAGACTTTGTTGGTCGAATTCCCTCTCCACCAGTTCCCCGAACCTGTCCCACTTAGCCTTTCTTGTGTTATAGCCTGTTTGATTCTTTATTTGCCTTGTGACTGATGCTTCAAGCACTACTTCAAATGTTAAAAGGCTGTGATCACTGGTGGTCGCTATATCACTCACATTCCAGTTGATCACTTTTGAAGACATATTCGGGGTTGTAAGTGTTACGTCTATATTTGTGTCCCCAGCTTCACTTTGGTATGTGTAGTTGTGACCAGGCTCATTCAAAACAACTAGGTTATTAGAGGCGATCCACTCCTCTAGTTCCTTGCCTCTGCTACCCAGAGTTTTCGAAAACCACAGACCAGATTTTGCATTTGCGTCTGTCGTGACTATGATGCGGCGGCCGGCCAGGTTCCTGAGGATTCTGTCCAGCTTTTGCAGGAAGATACTTATGTCGACTGAGAACTGCATGTAGCAGTTTACGAGATACAAGCTTTCTTTACAAGTACATATCTCTACGCACATTATATGATCACATTCCAGCTCTGACCTTTGAAAGATATCATATTCTCCGTCTCTTACTACGATTGCAACCCAAGGATTGGTCGTTTCCGGTTGTAGTACTCTCAGTCCAGCTGAGGTGTACCCTTTTATCATGCCCCTTATTGAGTAAGGTTCTTGAATACAGAGTATGTCAAGTCCTAACTGATGAAAAATAAGTTCTAGGTTGGCTGCTGCGGATTTAGACCTTTGTGCGTTCCCAACCGCTTCCCAACCAAGCCCGGCACGCCCCGATCCTCAGAGCCAATCCTTATCCCGAAGTTACGGATCCAATTTGCCGACTTCCCTTACCTACATTTATCTATCGACTAGAGGCTCTTCACCTTGGAGACCTGCTGCGGATATGGGTACGAACCGGCGCGACACCTACCGTGGCCCTCTTCTAGATTTTCAAGGTCCGAGGGGAAGATACGGACACCGCCGCAACAGCGGTGCTCTTCGCGTTCCAAACCCTATCTCCCTTCTAGAGGATTCCAGGGAACTCAAACGCTCATATAGAAAAGAAAACTCTTTCCCGTATTTCCCGACGGCGTCTCCAGGTCATTTTGGGTTACCCCGACGAACTCTCTTGCGAGGGCCCGACTTGTAAACGGTTCCGCTGCCGGGTTCCGGAATAGGAACCGGATTCCCTTTCGCCCGATGGGTGTGAAATTTTATTCAAAATAAAATACACCAACATCACACATAGAATTTCTCCTGGGGCTTAGGATCGACTGACTCGCGTGCAACGGCTGTTCACACGAAACCCTTCTCCACGTTAGTCCTCCAGGGCCTTGCTGGAGTATTTGCTACTACCACCAAGATCTGCACCGATGGCGGCTCCAGGCAGGCTTACGCCCAAACCCTTCTGCGCACACCACCGCGACCCTCCTACTCACCAGGGCGTCAAAACGAACTATTATGAACGTTTCTCATGCCTTGGCGGCCGAGTATAGGCACGACGCTTCAGCACCATCCATTTCAGGGCTAGTTGCTTCGGCAGGTGAGTTGTTACACACTCCTTAGCGGATTCCAACTTCCATGGCCACCGTCCTGCTGTCTTAAGCAACCAACGCCTTTCAATGGTATCCCATTAGCGTCGTTTAGGCGCCTTAACTCGGCGTTTGGTTCATCCCACAGCGCCAGTTCTGCTTACCAAAAATGGCCCACTAGGCACTCTGATCCAAATCTCTTGCTTCACTATTCAAGCAAGCCAGAGATCTCACCCATTTAAAGTTTGAGAATAGGTTGAGGTCGTTTCGGCCCCAAGGCCTCTAATCATTCGCTTTAACGGATGAGACTCGCTCATCGAATGCCAGCTATCTGAGGGAAACTTTGGAGGGAACCAGCTACTAGATGGTTCGATTAGTCTTTCGCCCCTATACCCAGTTCCGACGATCGATTTGCACGTCAGAATCGCTACGGTCCTCCATCAGGGTTTCCCCTGACTTCGACCTGACCGGGCATAGTTCACCATCTTTCGGGTCCTAGAGTGTACGCTCTGAGTGCGTCTCTTCTCGCAATGAGAGTGAGACGCCTCGGGATTGCAGGCACGCATCCGTAGATGCGGTCCGTCATCCCTCAGTTTACTTAAGCAAACATTTACGTTCATTGCGCCTTTAGGTTTTGTATTTCCCAATGACTCGCGCACATGCTAGACTCCTTGGTCCGTGTTTCAAGACGGGTCCTGAAAGTACCCAAAGCAATAGCATCGCTGACCGGTAATAGAGTCCGTTCGAGAACACGGTAGCTAACAGCTCGAGGCGGCATCGATGCCGGACTAGGTCCGACGGCCAATAACCGTCCGTGCTTGCAACCGGCCGAACGCTTAAAGCGACCCTATACCATATCATTTATACCGTCTGGCAGTCGGCCGGAGCACGCGGGGTCTGGCGCGAATAAATTCGTGACAGGCTACCGCCGCGGTCGTAGATCGACACCAAACGGGTCGCGACGTCCTACTGAGAGAGAAGTGCATGCCAACGCCGCCTGACACATAAACCGACGGCGTATCGCGGGACGAATCCTGGTCAATCGCACGCCACTAAATGGAAGACAACGATAACATTGAATCTCTCCTTTTCGATCTTCGGGTTTCTCAGGTTTACTCCTGAACGTTTCAAGTACTCTTGAACTCTCTCTTCAAAGTTCTTTTCAACTTTCCGAACTCTCTCTCTTCAAAGTTCTTTTCAACTTTCCCTCACGGTACTTGTTCGCTATCGGTCTCGTGGTCATATTTAGCCTAGATTGAGTTTACACCCACTTAGAGCTGCACTCTCAAGCAACTCGACTCTGAGGAGAGATCCTCTCGATACGCGCAACGGTCGCTACGGGCCTGGCACCCTCTATGAGTAAATGGCCCCATTCAAGATGGACTTGAACTCGCCGCAACGCACCGAGATAATCGGATCCTCCCTAACACTACATTTCCCAGCGTCCGTTCCGCCGCGGGATTTAGTGCTGGGCTCTTCCCTGTTCGCTCGCCGCTACTAAGGGAATCCTAGTTAGTTTCTTTTCCACCGCTTAGTAATATGCTTAAATTCAGCGGGTAATCTCATCTGCTCTGAGGTCGTATTATGATTATGATGTGCTTGCAAACATTAGTAAGCAAGCGCACACAAAATCGACGAGGAACCTTTGAATCGTCCAAATTTGCCGGAACGAAACCGCATTTCGAAGAGTTTGGGTTTCCGGTTATTGGGAGGGTCGCAAGAATATAAAATCTCTAGGACACACAACCCGCCGTAATCCCACAGAACGTCAACGAACGGAAATGTCCGATGTTGCAAAGTGGACTGGCTCACACGTTGAGTGAATTATTTAAGAGCACGCATATACGCGAAACTCCATCATTCGCCGGCAAGCCGTTTAAAGCAAGCGGCAGTCTGGTAATGTTATACGACTCTCAGCCAGAGGTGGTCCGGGAACAGTATCCAAGGACCGCAATGTGCGTTCGAAATGTCAATGTTCATGTATCCTGCAGTTCACATGCCGACGCGCAATTAGCTGCGTTCTTCATCGACCCACGAGCCAAGTGATCCACCGTTCAGGGTGATTTTTTATATATATTATACATGTTCGATCGTGATTCCCTCGAAATCGTTTAAGATAACTCGGGCGATTCTGAAGCTAGTATGATTATTATGGTTACAATTAGTACACCGTAAAGCTTTCGCGTTTCGGTCCGAGATACAAAATTTCGTTTCAAAATTGAAATATGAATATTTCACTGTGTGTGAGATTGAAAAATCTGCTTTCGCTGATTTTTCATTTTCTTAAAACAACGCAATGAAGCGAATGTTCAAATTCGCACAATTTGAATAAAATGTGCAGAGTAGGTATATAGAATACTAACGCAAGCGTTTACTACAATCGACTTTAAAACACTAGACTTTCATCTAGCGCCCAAAGAATTGATTGAGCTATGCGTTTAAAGTATAATATTCAAAAAGAACGCTCAGGCATCTGGCGATACCGAGCAGATATACATGGCAGTGCTCTCACACAATGCATAAGAGCGCTAAGCGGTTGTAAACCGCGTCACGCTGCTTTTGCACACTGCGCAATATTTTGCGACTAGCTCCGGTCAAACGTTAATGAAACGAATGATCATTGCCAGAGGCTTTTGCCCACAGTATATTATACTATAGGAGCGCACTTGATTACAGCAATAATTTGTCGAGTAATCACAAGATTTCATATTTGTGGTCAGCAGACCTAAATAATTTAAACTCGCACCGATCGAACGTTCATAAATGAATGATCCTCGGTGCGAGAAGCTTCGTCAGTTCTGCTTCACCACCCATCTATTCGACTTTAGTCCATTTGTAAAATCCTATATCATTAAAATATATAGATTTTATATTTGCGGTCCGCAGACCCAAATAATTTTAACTCGCTCCGATCAAACGTTCATAAAACGAAAGACCATCGCTGCGAGAAGAGTTGCTAGTTCTGCTACATTCACATATATTTGACCGTAGTCAATTTGTAAAATCTTATATTATTAAAATATATAGATTTTATTTGCGGTCCGCAGACCCAAATAATTTCAACTCGCTCCGATCAAACGTTCATAAAACGAAAGACCATCGCTGCGAGAAGTTTGCTAGTTCTGCTACATTCACATATATTTGACCGTAGTCAATTTGTAAAATCTATATTATTAAATATATAGATTTCATATTTGCGGTCCGCAGACCCAAATAATTTCAACTCTCTCTGATCGAACGTTTAAAAACGAATGATCCTTCCACCGCAACCAGCATCCAGTATCTATAGCCGCAAACCAGCATCCGAATATATACGGGGTATATAATTCTAGATATGGCTCACAACATTATTTAAGTTACGCTAATATATCATTGACAGACTAAAAGTATCGAATATGATGTAAAAACTACACCGGGGAATGATATCCGTACCCGCCTGAACAACATAGCGTACTTTAGCCTGAGCTTGCTCGCATCGCACTCGACACGACCTATCCCCCTATATAAGCGCGCGCCCACAGCGTAGGTATTCGACTGAGTCCCAAGCGATGTGATTTTGACCTGCGGCGAGGGCCTGCTCGCGCTTACGGGTGAATCGTCAAGACAAAAGTCTGGGAAAATTTCGAACTGTGAACCCTTATGATAGAAATTTTTTTTTCGAAAATTTTGTTAGATGTTCAACAGTTTTTTATATATGGATAATATGAATTATAATTAATTATTGATTTTTAGGTGTTTTTTTGTTTTTTTTTTAAAGTTTTGTATAAAAATATCTATTTTTGATTTTTATAGATCTCAATGAATATAATACGAATTTATATATAGTTATAATTAGTTTTTTTAATTATTTGTTTAATTTTTCTAATTTACAATAAATGTTCACACCAGTTTTCCTCGATTTTCTCTTAACGGTAAAAGATACAAAAAAAACTTTGTTCGTACGAAAGATGCAGAATAAAATTACGAATAAAATGGTATATAAATGGTTAGGTGTGTTCATATAATTTTTCTTAGATTTTCCGATTTTTCCGATTTTCACGACGGCAACTCGCCTGTAGGCCACACCGTGCAAAATTCGAAGTTGTGATATATGGAAAAAGAACTAAGAATTTTGAGACCTTTCTAATGATGTATAATACTTTATATGTTTTCTTTAGAGAAATATCGAATCGTGAGGAGTGTTGCTTCAACCTAGCCGCACTTTGCATTTTGACAAGTTACATCTACACAGATTGCTCTATAAAATCTAAACCGTAAAGATACAAAAAACTTTGTTCGTACGAAAGATGCAGATAAATTACGAATAAATGGTATATAAATGGTTAGGTTGTTTCATATAATTTTCTCTAGATTTTCCGATTTTTTTCGAATTTTCACGACGGCAACTCGCCTGTAGGCCACACCGTTGGAAATTCGAAGTTTGCGATATATGGAAAAAAACTAAGAATTTTGAGACCTTTCTAACGATGTATAATACTTTATATGTTTTCTTTACAGAAATATCGAATCGTGA
>NW_020539182.1:14190-43141 GCF_003426905.1 Ctenocephalides felis
GGAGAATTTACTGGAGTAAATCTTCCGACAAGTATGGAATTATCAGGTATTATTTTGTATTTGGCCGAAGAATCAAAAAACAAATAAAATTTTTCATAGAAAACATTTACTCCAAATGTGTAACGAAATTGATTCAGACGTGGGAAAAAATTGATATTCCAATTATGGAGAACGAAGTATCGCTAGAAAATTGAACCGATTGATTGATAATATAAAAGTACAAATAAAAGCAAGTCTACCCAAGCATCATTTCAGGAGTTTGTAGAATCCACGAAAGAATTATTTTATATTGGAAAATGCAAATGTGATGTTAAAGAAGCGCATTTAGTTATTTTAAAGGAACCGAATGGCCAATTGTTGGGTTACACAAAATTGGAAAATGAAGATTCGAAAGTAAAGTAATCAATTGAACGAGTTTTTCGCCGATAAAGGAATAGCTCTCGATTCTTTGATAGGCATATGTTGCGATGGTGAACCAGCAAATACAGGTGTAAAAAATGGTATTTTACGTCGATTTGAAATTCAGTTAAACAGGCCACTGCATTGATTTGTGTGTCTTCTCCACTTTAACGAACTTCCACTTCGCCATTATTTAACTATTTGGAAAAATCATTGACCACTGGACCACGAACAAAAACTGGAATATTAAGCAAACAAATTGAAACATGCGAAAATATACCGGTGAGTTATAACATATTTACTATTTTTTAATACCCTATGTTCAAATTCAACATAATTTATTTTTTCCTATATACTTCCAGCCGGTAAAAGACTTTGAAACATCCCACTTGAAAATTTGGCTGATATAAGTCCTGCTGAATCGACAACTGACTCAAGTTATTTAATAAAAATAGCTAAAGCAGTTGCTTCTGGAGAAGTATCGACAGACTTAGCTAACATGAAACCAGGGCCAATAGCACATTCCCGTTGAGCAGACGAAGGCTAGTAGGTTACTTCGGTTATATGTAACTACTAAAAGCCATCCAAAAATTTGAAAATTCTGGCAAACTACGTAATGAAAGTATATATTCCAATAAACTTTAACATTAAATATTAAATTCTGTGGTGTATGGTAGTATATTATTTCATAAATTTATTAGCTGGACGCAATATTTAGACTCGAATTTAAGACAAATTGTGAACAATGTTGCTAAAGAAAACGCATACTATGCTCACTCGGAAAATATTTTATTAGCAATGTTGTTTGATAATAAAAAGGAAATACGAGATTCAGCTATAAGAAAAATCTTATATTACCGTAATAATGTGGAAGACCTGACGCAGTTGAGAGATTACAAAACATCCGAAATAAATTTCGAATGCACCGACTATACTAATATGATAGATATGGATGATTATTCAAATATATCCGAACCAGCCTTTACGCTAAATATTCCTCATGAACATCTAGTACAATATCTACAAAGCAATGAGTGTCCATGGAGTGACCCTAAAATTCCGGTCCACATTCAGGGAACTGAGAGACATTTCAATTACTGGCTAATGTATCAAAACGCGTATTAGAGCAAATCGCGAAGGTGTTATGACAGCGACACTACTATCTCGTGAAAAGCATCCTCGACTGGAAAGCAAGCAAGATTTCAGATATTAATTTATTTAAATTGTATTAGCTAAATGTAAGAAATTTTATTTTAAATAAAAATGTAACTTAAAGAAATAAAATGTTGTATTTAAACCATGTCATGTAAATAAATAATAAATAAATATATGCCATTCCTAAAAACCCAAAAACAATATTTTTCTACAAAAGTAGTTTGACCTGTTTCGATGCAAGATTCTAGGTTAGGCTTACTCGCTAATGTCCCCTAAAAGTTTACTTGATGTACCCGTAAGTTACTGATTTCAAAATGCCGGAAGATGTTTTTAACCTGTTTCTATGCATGATTCTAGGTTAGGCTTACTCGCTAATGTCCCCTAAAAGTTTACTTGATGTACCCGTAAGTTACTGATTTCAAAAAGCCGGAAAATGTTTTTAACCTGTTTCGATGCATGATTCTAGGTTAGGCTTACTCGCTAATGTCCCCTAAAAGTTTACTTGATGTACCCGTAAGTTACTGATTTCAAAAGCCGGAAGATGTTTTTAACCTGTTTCGATGCATGATTCTAGGTTAGGCTTACTCGCTAATGTTCCCTAAAAGTTTACCTGATGTAGTCTGATGTACCCGTAAGTTACTGATTTCAAAAGCCGGAAAATGTTTTTAACCTGTTTCGATGCATGATTCTAGGTTAGGCTTACTCACTAATGTCCCCTAAAAGTTTACTTGATGTAATCTGAGGTACCCGTAAGTTACTGATTTCAAAAAGCCGGAAATGTTTTTAACCTGTTTGCGATGCATGATTCTAGGTTAGGCTTACTCGCTAATGTCCCCTAAAAGTTTACTTGATGTAATCTGAGGTATTCGTAAGTTACTGATTTCAAAAAGCCGGAAAATGTTTTTAACCTGTTACGATGCAAGATTCTAGGTTAGGCCTACTCGCTAATGTCCCCTAAAAGTTTACTTGATGTAGTTTGAAATTATATATAAATACTGAATATTTGTTAAAAAGGAAATAAATATACTGAATATTTTATTATAAAAGAATCGAAATATTTATAGGTTGGAGGTTACTAATTATTTAGAGTATATTACAAAATTAAATAAAAATGGCAACTTGCACGTATTTTGCACATTGACAACTTACACGTATAATGCAAATTGACAACTTGCACGCATTCTGCAAATTGACAACTTGCACGTATTTTACACATTGACAACTTGCACGCATTTTGCATTATAGATAACTTATACGTACTTTGCTTATTAGCAACTTGTACGCATTTCCAAGAAATTTAGCAAAAAACATTCTCCCTATTTAGAATTTAATGAATTATATCATATATTTATATTAAAAAATTATGAAAAGTTTCTCTTAAAAACATATATTTCGTAAACTTACAAAATATTTATAACTATTCTCTTGACATTATGGTTATTGAAAGAAATACTGAATATTTCTAGTATTGGAATTTGTCGATAAGTTTTGATTTACGTGCTGACTCACGCACGTTGTACAAAATAGCTAGGTAGATACCGAAGAAGTGTCACATGTACAGCATGTACAGTTTTCGACTGTCAAACCTACTGATTGTGGCATGCTGCAATGCGACGGCTTAAGGCTTATGCTCTAATAGCGTGGGGTGACGTCAAGCCAACATGACGAATCCCCAAGCCAAGGGCTGAGTCTCAACGGATCGCAGCGTGGTAACTGCTCTGCCGAGTACAACACCCCGCCAGGTACCTAAGTCGTTTACAAACGATTCCGAGTCTCTACATCGAACTAGTGACCCATGATCGACCGCTATAGGCAAGACAGATATAACGGACGGATATCGCTCCTGTCCAGTGCCCATTCGGCTAAAAATGGCTCGTGCGATAAACGGCGTGTGCCGAATACCTAATAAATCACATTGTATTGAGCCTTTCGACTCACGAGACTCTTAGAGATATCGTTGCTTACTTTGTCTAGAAAGGATACGGCCTTAGAGGCGTTCAGGCATAATCCCACGGATGGTAGCTTCGCACCACCGGCCGCTCGACCGAGTGCGTGAACCAAATGTCCGAACCTGCGGTTCCTCTCGTACTGAGCAGGATTACTATCGCAACGACGATTCATCAGTAGGGTAAAACTAACCTGTCTCACGACGGTCTAAACCCAGCTCACGTTCCCTATTTGTGGGTGAACAATCCAACGCTTGGCGAATTCTGCTTCGCAATGATAGGAAGAGCCGACATCGAAAGATCAAAAAGCAACGTCGCTATGAACGCTTGGCTGCCACAAGCCAGTTATCCCTGTGGTAACTTTTCTGACACCTCTTGCTGAAAACTCTTCAAGCCAAAAGGATCGATAGGCCATGCTTTCGCAGTCCCTGTGCACACTGAACAACGGGATCAAGCCAGCATTTGCCCTTTTGCTCTACGCGAGGTTTCTGTCCTCGCTGAGCTGGCCTTAGGACACCTGCGTTATTATTTGACAGATGTACCCCCCAGTCAAACTCCCCGCCTAGCAGTTTCCTCGAATCGGATCACGCTAGAGTATTGTTGGCAATCGGCGCAATGGCTCACACCACTCTTATGCGCTTGGCTCTAGAAAACCGTGACAGTCGGAACGCAAGTTTTCGACGCACGCTTTCCTCCCAATCGAGTAAGTAAAGAAACGATGAAAGTAGTGGTATTTCACCGACGATATTACTATCTCCCACTTATGCTACACCTTACATGTCTCCTTACAATGCCAGACTAGAGTCAAGCTCAACAGGGTCTTCTTTCCGCGCTAATTTTTCCAAGCCCGTTTCCCTTGGCAGTGGTTTCGCTAGAAAGTAGATAGGGACATTCATTATTTTTTTCATTATTTTTTCTTATTCCATATAGCTCGAGCTTTACTCATTGCTATGTAGCGTCTACTTAATAATTGTTTATTTCTCAAATTAAATATTATATTTGTGGGTATTGTGCAGGACCTTTGGCCGTCAGTGGGCTGACGTTTCCATCCCTAACCACGTGGAGGTGGTCCTGCCTTTCTAGCTTTAATTTTGATTTAGGTTTTAGCTTTGGTTCTGCACTGCATTTCTGGTTTTAATGGCTTGTGCTGCAAAAGCAACAAGCCCCAGGTAATTGGGTTTGGTTTCCAGGTACACATCGAAGTTTGTGTTCCCTGCTATTTCAAAGAGACTTTGCCTTCTTAATTCATCATATCTGTCGCACATGACCAGCATGTGCGCGCTTGTCTCGCTTTTTCCACAGAAGGGACATTTGTCGTCCTCTGTGGCGCCCCTTGTGTAAAGTGTGTGCCTAAACGGACCGTATCCGGTCAGAATATACACGCACTCCCTACTGGGTTTAAACCACTTGTTCCTTGTAGCGTATGTTATATCGCCAATGAAACCGTAGGTTATCCTACCCGTATTTGCCAATTCCCATCTTTTCTGCCATTCCAGCTTTATTGCTTCATTTATCATTTTAACCTCTAGATTGAGGGTTTCCCTGCTTGGGTTCGCTATTGGTTCTGCCAATTATAATTGTAATTATAATTGTTCTAGCTAATTTTCTCATTTCTTTTTACAAGGTTTATGATGCCTTGTTGTGTAATTTCTAGGTCTAGTGGCATTTTGCCACTTATTGTTTGTAATGCATTTGTTGCGGTTGTACGGCACGCCTTGGTGAGTGTCAGCAGAATTATTCTTTGCGCGGTGTTCAAGTTTCTAAGGTTGTGCGTGTGGGACGACTTGTCGAACCACGCAGCAGCGCCGTATGTTGCTATAGGTATTACCACTGCTTTGTACAAAGGGTCAAGGGTGCCTCTTTTAAGGCCCCATTCCTCCTTTGCAACCCTCCTGATTTTCAGGATGAAGCTGACTAGTTTCTCCCTCAGAAACTTAGTGTGCGCTACAAAGTTTAGCCTGTTATCTATAGTAATTCCCAGGTATCGCACTTCTTTTGCATATTTCAGGCTATTGTTGTCAACTTTAATGATCGGTTGTCTGCCTTCATTAAATTTGCCCTTTATCATCATTGCGACAGTTTTTCCACTGCTGACTCTCACTTTATGCGTCACGCACCAGTCCTCAACGCATTTAAGAGCCATAGTACCAGTTCTCTTCAGATCATTTCTGGAGTTTCCTTTAATTATTAACGCTAAGTCATCTGCGTATGCAACGGGCTCTACAGTTTCTCCTAGCTGAGCTAGGCCGTCTAGAAGAACGTCCATGCAGAAGTTCTATGCAACAGGACCAATTATTGATCCTTGTGGACATCCCTTCTGCATGCTTCCTCCAACCTTCTTTGTGTTGCCTCTTACATAGGCGCTTCGCCTTTTAAAGTAGTCCTTGACTATATTTACCATATGGCTGCTGCAGTTTGCCTGCGTCAGCCTATGTGTGATGGCGGGCCACCACAGGCTATCGAAGGCACCTTCAATATCCACAAATATAGCAAGTACATACTTCATATTCGTTGCCATGCATTTTCTAAACGTTAGCAGTGCGTCCTCTGTGGAGACGCCTGCCTTAAAGCCAAATTGTCGTGCATTGCACATGTTCATTTCTGTATAATTTGTCTTAATATGCTCTACGAGTATTTTCTCGTAGATCTTTCCCATCACTGGCAGAAGGGCAATTGGATGGTATGATTTGGCAAGCCTTCTGTTTTCGCTCCCTTGTTTGGGAATTAGACATAGGTTTGCCTGTTTCCAATCGGTAGGAAAACTGCCATCTTGGAAGCATTTATAAGCATTTAGCCAGTGAAGCCGTCTTCTCCTGGGGCTTTTTTATCTTTCAGTTTTAGTAATGCCCGTTCTACATCAACAGAGTCGATGATTGGTTCGAGGTTCTGGTTTTGATATTGGCGTATATTTTCTCTAATTTTAATATGATCAGCGTTCTCTTGCTTATCGTCTGTAGGCAGGCACTTTTTAAGAAGGACGTTTACAGTTTCTTCCCATGTTTCACTGAAGTTCCCGGAAGGGAGTTCTAGTGAGCATAGAGAAGCCTTCTTGTTTATTTTATCGCATACAATTTTGTATACTATACTCCAGGAATCTTCGTTACCAACGCTTGTCACAAAGTCTCTCCATGAGGTTATTTTACGTTCTCTAATTTCTCTGACATAGTTATTTCTTGCCCTTTTGTATGCCTGCATTTTGATTGGTACGTCATCAAGACATAGTCTCTTGGCCCGCAAGAGACACTTTTTGGTTCTATTAGTTTCCCGCCTTAGACAAGTCAGCTCCTCCGACCACCATGGCATGACCTTGCTTCCGGCTTTCCTTTTGGGCATGGATTTGTCACAGATTGCTTTTAGCTTTCTGTTAAATATCTTAATAGCCCTATTTGGGTCTAACCTCTGCAGAGACTCCAGACTTTGTTGGTCGAATTCCCTCTCCACCAGTTCCCCGAACCTGTCCCACTTAGCCTTTCTTGTGTTATAGCCTGTTTGATTCTTTATTTGCCTTGTGACTGATGCTTCAAGCACTACTTCAAATGTTAAAAGGCTGTGATCACTGGTGGTCGCTATATCACTCACATTCCAGTTGATCACTTTTGAAGACATATTCGGGGTTGTAAGTGTTACGTCTATATTTGTGTCCCCAGCTTCACTTTGGTATGTGTAGTTGTGACCAGGCTCATTCAAAACAACTAGGTTATTAGAGGCGATCCACTCCTCTAGTTCCTTGCCTCTGCTACCCAGAGTTTTCGAAAACCACAGACCAGATTTTGCATTTGCGTCTGTCGTGACTATGATGCGGCGGCCGGCCAGGTTCCTGAGGATTCTGTCCAGCTTTTGCAGGAAGATACTTATGTCGACTGAGAACTGCATGTAGCAGTTTACGAGATACAAGCTTTCTTTACAAGTACATATCTCTACGCACATTATATGATCACATTCCAGCTCTGACCTTTGAAAGATATCATATTCTCCGTCTCTTACTACGATTGCAACCCAAGGATTGGTCGTTTCCGGTTGTAGTACTCTCAGTCCAGCTGAGGTGTACCCTTTTATCATGCCCCTTATTGAGTAAGGTTCTTGAATACAGAGTATGTCAAGTCCTAACTGATGAAAAATAAGTTCTAGGTTGGCTGCTGCGGATTTAGACCTTTGTGCGTTCCCAACCGCTTCCCAACCAAGCCCGGCACGCCCCGATCCTCAGAGCCAATCCTTATCCCGAAGTTACGGATCCAATTTGCCGACTTCCCTTACCTACATTTATCTATCGACTAGAGGCTCTTCACCTTGGAGACCTGCTGCGGATATGGGTACGAACCGGCGCGACACCTACCGTGGCCCTCTTCTAGATTTTCAAGGTCCGAGGGGAAGATACGGACACCGCCGCAACAGCGGTGCTCTTCGCGTTCCAAACCCTATCTCCCTTCTAGAGGATTCCAGGGAACTCAAACGCTCATATAGAAAAGAAAACTCTTCCCGTATTTCCCGACGGCGTCTCCAGGTCATTTTGGGTTACCCCGACGAACTCTCTTGCGAGGGCCCGACTTGTAAACGGTTCCGCTGCCGGGTTCCGGAATAGGAACCGGATTCCCTTTCGCCCGATGGGTGTGAAATTTTATTCAAAATAAAATACACCAACATCAACATAGAATTTCTCCTGGGGCTTAGGATCGACTGACTCGCGTGCAACGGCTGTTCACACGAAACCCTTCTCCACGTTAGTCCTCCAGGGCCTTGCTGGAGTATTTGCTACTACCACCAAGATCTGCACCGATGGCGGCTCCAGGCAGGCTTACGCCCAAACCCTTCTGCGCACACCACCGCGACCCTCCTACTCACCAGGGCGTCAAAACGAACTATTATGAACGTTTCTCATGCCTTGGCGGCCGAGTATAGGCACGACGCTTCAGCACCATCCATTTTCAGGGCTAGTTGCTTCGGCAGGTGAGTTGTTACACACTCCTTAGCGGATTCCAACTTCCATGGCCACCGTCCTGCTGTCTTAAGCAACCAACGCCTTTCATGGTATCCCATTAGCGTCGTTTAGGCGCCTTAACTCGGCGTTTGGTTCATCCCACAGCGCCAGTTCTGCTTACCAAAAATGGCCCACTAGGCACTCTGATCCAAATCTCTTGCTTCACTATTCAAGCAAGCCAGAGATCTCACCCATTTAAAGTTTGAGAATAGGTTGAGGTCGTTTCGGCCCCAAGGCCTCTAATCATTCGCTTTACCGGATGAGACTCGCTCATCGAATGCCAGCTATCCTGAGGGAAACTTTGGAGGGAACCAGCTACTAGATGGTTCGATTAGTCTTTCGCCCCTATACCCAGTTCCGACGATCGATTTGCACGTCAGAATCGCTACGGTCCTCCATCAGGGTTTCCCCTGACTTCGACCTGACCGGGCATAGTTCACCATCTTTCGGGTCCTAGAGTGTACGCTCTGAGTGCGTCTCTTCTCGCAATGAGAGTGAGACGCCTCGGGATTGCAGGCACGCATCCGTAGATGCGGTCCGTCATCCCTCAGTTTACTTAAGCAAACATTTACGTTCATTGCGCCTTTAGGTTTTGTATTTCCCAATGACTCGCGCACATGCTAGACTCCTTGGTCCGTGTTTCAAGACGGGTCCTGAAAGTACCCAAAGCAATAGCATCGCTGACCGGTAATAGAGTCCGTTCGAGAACACGGTAGCTAACAGCTCGAGGCGGCATCGATGCCGGACTAGGTCCGACGGCCAATAACCGTCCGTGCTTGCAACCGGCCGAACGCTTAAAAGCGACCCTATACCATATCATTTATACCGTCTGGCAGTCGGCCGGAGCACGCGGGGTCTGGCGCGAATAAATTCGTGACAGGCTACCGCCGCGGTCGTAGATCGACACCAAACGGGTCGCGACGTCCTACTGAGAGAGAAGTGCATGCCAACGCCGCCTGACACATAAACCGACGGCGTATCGCGGGACGAATCCTGGTCAATCGCACGCCACTAAATGGAAGACAACGATAACATTGAATCTCTCCTTTCGATCTTTCGGGTTTCTCAGGTTTACTCCTGAACGGTTTCAAGTACTCTTGAACTCTCTCTTCAAAGTTCTTTTCAACTTTCCGTCACGGTACTTGTTCGCTATCGGTCTCGTGGTCATATTTAGTCTTAGACTTAGAGCTGCACTCTCAAGCAACTCGACTCTGAGGAGAGATCCTCTCGATACGCGCAACGGTCGCTACGGGCCTGGCACCCTCTATGAGTAAATGGCCCCATTCAAGATGGACTTGAACTCGCCGCAACGCACCGAGATAATCGGATCCTCCCTAACACTACATTTCCCAGCGTCCGTTTCCGGCCGCGGGATTTAGTGCTGGGCTCTTCCCTGTTCGCTCGCCGCTACTAAGGGAATCCTAGTTAGTTTCTTTTCCACCGCTTAGTAATATGCTTAAATTCAGCGGGTAATCTCATCTGCTCTGAGGTCGTATTATGATTATGATGTGCTTGCAAACATTAGTAAGCAAGCGCACACAAAATCGACGAGAAACCTTTGAATCGTCCAAATTTGCCGGAACGAAACCGCATTTCGAAGAGTTTGGGTTTCCGGTTATTGGGAGGGTCGCAAGAATATAAAATCTCTAGGACACACAACCCGCCGTAATCCCACAGAACGTCAACGAACGGAAATGTCCGATGTTGCAAAGTGGACTGGCTCACACGTTGAGTGAATTATTTAAGAGCACGCATATACGCGAAACTCCATCATTCGCCGGCAAGCCGTTTAAAGCAAGCGGCAGTCTGGTAATGTTATACGACTCTCAGCCAGAGGTGGTCCGGGAACAGTATCCGAGGACCGCAATGTGCGTTCGAAATGTCAATGTTCATGTATCCTGCAGTTCACATGCCGACGCGCAATTAGCTGCGTTCTTCATCGACCCACGAGCCAAGTGATCCACCGTTCAGGGTGATTTTATATATATTTATACATGTTCTGATCGTGATTCCCTCGAAATCGTTTAAGATAACTCGGGCGATTCTGAAGCTAGTATGATTATTATAGTTACAATTAGTACACCGTAAAGCTTTCGCGTTTCGGTCCGAGATACAAAATCTCGTTTCAAAATTGAAATATGAATATTTCACTGTGTGTGAGATTACTGATTATTTCACTGTGTGTGCGAGCAGATATACATGGCAGTGCTCTCACACAATGCATAAGAGCGCTAAGCGGTTGTAAACCGCGTCACGCTGCTTTTGCACACTGCGCAATATTTTGCGACTAGCTCCGGTCAAACGTTAATGAAACGAATGATCATTGCCAGAGGCTTTTGCCCACAGTATATTATACTATAGGAGCGCACTTGATTACAGCAATAATTTGTCGAGTAATCACAAGATTTCATATTTGTGGTCAGCAGACCTAAATAATTTAAACTCGCACCGATCGAACGTTCATAAATGAATGATCCTCGGTGCGAGAAGCTTCGTCAGTTCTGCTCCACCACCCATCTATTTGACTTTAGTCCATTTGTAAAATCCTATATCGTAAAATATATAGATTTTATATTTGCGGTCCGCAGACCCAAATAATTTTAACTCGCTCCGATCAAACGTTCATAAAACGAAAGACCATCGCTGCGAGAAGAGTTGCTAGTTCTGCTACATTCACATATATTTGACCGTAGTCAATTTGTAAAATCTTATATTATTAAAATATATAGATTTTATATTTGCGGTCCGCAGACCCAAATAATTTCAACTCGCTCCGATCAAACGTTCATAAAACGAAAGACCATCGCTGCGAGAAGTTTTGCTAGTTCTGCTACATTCACATATATTTGACCGTAGTCAATTTGTAAAATCTTATATTATTAAAATATATAGATTTCATATTTGCGGTCCGCAGACCCAAATAATTTCAACTCTCTCTGATCGAACGTTTAAAAACGAATGATCCTTCCACCGCAAACCAGCATCCAGTTATCTATAGCCGCAAACCAGCATCCGAATATATACGGGGTATATAATTCTAGATATGGCTCACAACATTATTATAAGTTACGCTAATATATCATTGACAGACTAAAAGTATCGAATATGATGTAAAAACTACACCGGGGAATGATATCCGTACCCGCCTGAACAACATAGCGTACTTTAGCCTGAGCTTGCTCGCATCGCACTCGACACGACCTATCCCCCTATATAAGGCGCGCGGCCACAGCGTAGGTATTCGACTGAGTCCCAAGCGATGTGATTTTGACCTGCGGCGAGGGCCTGCTCGCGCTTACGGTGTGAATCGTCAAGACAAAAGTCTGGGAAAATTTCGAACTGTGAACCCTTATGATAGAAATTTTTTTTTCGAAAATTTTGTTAGATGTTCAAACAGTTTTATATATATGGATAATATGAATTATAATTAATTATTGAGTTTTTAGGTGTTTTTTTTTGTTTTTTTTTAAAGTTTTGTATAAAAATATCTATTTATTGATTTTTATAGATCTCAATGAATATAATACGAATTTATATATAGTTATATTATTTTTTTTAATTATTTGTTTAATTTTTCTAATTTTACAATAAATGTTCACACCAGTTTTCCTCGATTTTCTCTTAAACGGTAAAAGATACAAAAAAACTTTGTTCGTACGAAAGATGCAGAATAAAATTACGAATAAAATGGTATATAAATGGTTAGGTGTGTTCATATAATTTTCTCTAGATTTTCCGATTTTTCCGAATTTTCACGACGGCAACTCGCCTGTAGGCCACACCGTGCAAAATTCAAAGTTGTGATATATGGAAAAAGAACTAAGAATTTTGAGACCTTTCTAATGATGTATAATACTTTATATGTTTTCTTTAGAGAAATATCGAATCGTGAGGAGTGTTGCTTCAACCTAGCCGCACTTTGCATTTTGACAAGTTAACAACTACACAGATTGCTCTATACTATCTAAACCGTAAAAGATACAAAAAAACTTTGTTCGTACGAAAGATGCAGAATAAAATTACGAATAAAATGGTATATAAATGGTTAGGTGTGTTCATATAATTTTCTCTAGATTTTCCGATTTTTTCGAATTTTCACGACGGCAACTCGCCTGTAGGCCACACCGTTGGGAATTCGAAGTTGCGATATATGGAAAAAAACTAAGAATTTTGAGACCTTTCTAACGATGTATAATACTTCATATGTTTTCTTTACAGAAATATCGAATCGTGAGGAGTGTTGCTCCAACCTAGCCGCACTTTGCATTTTGACATGTTAACATCTACACATATTGCTTTATAACATCAAAACCGTAAAAGATACGAAAAAACGAAAGATGCAGAATAAAATTACGAATAAAATGATGTATAACTCGATATATGTCATAATATATTTTTCATGAGATTTTTCAATTTTTACTTTAAATTAAAAAATGTTTGAAATTTTTCGCTGACTTTAAATTCATTTGCGGGTTATGCTTTTTTTTACAATATTGTTTCAAATGATGTAAAAAGTTAAATTAGCGAGGTGCCTCAATATGCAAAAAATTGGCCCACCCTAATATATATATATATATATATATATATATATATGTATGTTTGTGTATATATGTATATGTGTATATATATATATATATATATATATATATATATATATGTGTGTACAGTAGCGGCGCGAGGCGCCGGCGGTGTCGGCGGCCGCCGACGGCCTCGCGCCTCAGGGGGCCTCTCGCAAGGGCCTCGCAAAATTTTTAATTTTTTCAAAATTAATTTTTCAATATTATTCAGTTTTTTTCCGTATTTCTGCGCAAGCAAAGAAAGTGATTAGTGCCTTACTGGCAAAATCAATATTTCCTGTCAACACCATTGATTATTAAATCTAAACAACAGCACGCGAGACGATGGGTCCTCGATTTGTTTACATTTTCGTATTTCTTAGGAGAGCATAATGTAAACAATCTTTCCTTCAATTTAATCAACACTTTCATATTATATCGTATAGACAAAATTTCTTTTTATTGCGTTGTGTAAAGTCATCGAGTTAGTATCTTGAAGTTTTAGTGAAAAAAGTGTTTTAAATTGTGATTTGGATCATATTTTGAAGTTTATATGGTAAGTCATTTACAACTTCTATAATTACTTTAAACATAATGATTTTATCGTCATCAATATGTATAAATACTTATATTATTTCGCTAATATTATGTATTTTTCAACATAAATCGAAATAAACTCGGTGTAAGTGGCAATTGCAAAAGCATCCCAACATATATAAATAATCGGCTTAATAAAAAGGAAATCAGATTTAGCAAAGTGAGACGTTGATATTTCGAAATTCTGAATCGATCGAAAAACTTTAAGCAGTTTTTATAATTAACTTTTTTAGGTCTATCATATGTCAATATGTTTGTTAAAACTATATCATTATACAAGGTTTTATCAAAATTATCAATATATTTATTCACCACTTAATTGCGATCAAAAGACTAAGAGTTTTCATATTGAGTTCACAAACGATTCATAAACTTTGGAAATCGTGGAGCCGTTGCTTGGAAAACGTTAGCTAAAAGTTTAATTTTTGTATCACGTACAAACACGTTGGATTCTGAATCGTTTGAAATTGGAAGAAGTATGAATGTTTGTGTGAGCATGCGAGCAAAACTTTACCTTTTGTTGGTGTTATCACAATTTGATGAAATTTTGTAAGAACTTGCGTTGATTAATTTTGCAAGACAATTGGCTGAGCCCTTTCTCAATTTATCAAAAAAAATTCAAAATTTTTTGTGCACGTTTTGTATAAAAATCCTGAAGATATCAGCCGGGACATTTTTTCGTAATCAATTATGATTTTTTTTTTGAAGAAACTTTTATACATGGGCCTACGACAAGTGATTTATCTATAAAAATACATTGAAATTTAGAATAATTTAGCTTTCAGATCATGTCTATATATATATATATATATATATATATATATATATATATATATGTAGATGTAGCGACCTGTCAACACACGTCGCATTTCAACTTGACAGATGTACATTATTTGGAGCTCATCATAGTGTCAGCTCAAAACAAAAAGTTCAAGTGTTAGATCGGATCTCGTTTTTGTTTCTCCCTTGTCGAATTTGCAAAAATTATAATTCTTAACTTTTTTCCTTTTTCATTATAAATACTTTTTTTTTATTTTCATTTTATATAACAATCAGAGTTATTTACATACCCTATGAGTTATATGGCTAAATTACACATAATAATAATAATAATAATAATCACAAAAATAAATGAAAAAAAAAATAACAATAATAATAATAAATAAATAAATAAAAATAGATAAAAAATAGAAAAAAAAATAAAGAAAGTAAAAAGAAACAAAAGAAAAAAAAATTGTAGTAATTGCTCCAATAAGCAATTGACTATGGAAAACAATTTTTTTACATTAGGTCTATAGGCTGTTTCTTGCGTAGTCTTCTTATAGGTGGATTATCAAGCAGATGAGCCAAAGTTGCATTAGGATGTTCAAGAATTTTAGCATGATGTCCAGTACTGATATTCTTGATGACATCCACTACGAAAGGGATGTTGAGGTCATCGTGTATGATTTTGTTGCTGACAAACCACGGGGCATCAGTAATCGTCCGTAGTGTTTTAGATTGCAAACGTTGAACAAGTCCCACATTTGATTTACTACAACATCCCCACAGTTGGATTCCATACGTCCATACAGGTTTAATTATGGTCTTATAAATTAGAAGCTTATTATCTAATGATAATTTTGATCTACGACCAATAAGCCAATTTAATTTTGAGAGTGTAAGTTTAATTTGTTTTATTTTGGCTACGATGTGCGGCTTCCAGGTTAATCTGCGATCCATGTGAATACCCAAGTACTTGACTGTGTCTTTGGTTGGTATTTGTCTTTCATTTATGTACACAGCTTGACAAGTTGACTTATTAAGTGTGAAAGTAATATGAGTTGACTTCGTATCATTAATTTTGATGCGCCATTTTTTTGTCCAGGTTTCTATTTCATTGAGATGATTTTGTAGGATATTGGAAGCAAGAGTAGGATTTTCATTGCTAGCCAAAATCGCAATATCATCAGCAAAAGTAGCAGTGGTAGAGCTCGCCATGGTTGGAAAATCACTAGTATATGTAAGGTACAGAAAAGGGCCCAAAACGCTTCCTTGCGGAACACCTGATATAATGGGAAAAAGTGATGATGATTCACAATTATTTCTAACTTTATACCATCTGTTAGTTAAGTACGATTCTAAAATTTTGTGAAAGCAAGGCGGCAGCAACCATTTAATTTTTGCTAAAAGTCCTTCATGCCATACTTTATCAAAGGCCTGGCTTACATCGAGAAACACTGCTGAGCAGTATTGTTTGGATTCGAAAGTTTTATGAATTAAATTCACGATTTTGTGGCACTGTTGGATAGTAGAGTGCTGCTTGCGAAATCCAAATTGATGATCAGGTAGTATGTTAGATTCGGTTACTATATCTTCAAGCAGTAGTTTTTCAAAAACCTTTGACAGAATGGGTAGAAGGCTAATTGGTCTGTAGGACGTAACCATACTTGAATCTTTTCCATTTTTGGGTATCATTTTGATAACGGATATTTTAAAAGACTTAGGCCAGTACTCCAATCTCAGCATTGAATTAAATATGTATGTTACGAAGATATACGCTTTAATTGGTAATTCTTTTAACATTTTGGATGAAATATTATCAATCCCAGAAGATTTTCTACTATCCAGTTTAGCAATTACTGAAACAATCTTCTTCAGAGAGTAAAATCTTTTCTTGAAGTTGACAGAAGTGTGTGGTGTGCGAGGCTGTTGGTGCAAGTTATATGTATTAGATTCAGCTGCATGCGGTTGAAAAACTGAACTAAGATACTCAGCAAAAAGTTCTGCTTTTTCCTTGTCATCTCTAGCCCAGCAACCGGCTGTATCATTTCGTATAGGTGGATTTCTGATGCACGGCTTATTTCTAGACTTAATGGGACGCCAAATAGAATTGTCAAAGCGATTGAGGTTAGACACGTAGTTGGCGAAAGTAGTATCATTTAATTCTTTAAGCCTAGTTTTGAGCTTATTGTTCAGATTATTAAAAATATTTCTGTCTTGGGGTGTGTGGCTGTTTTGCCATTTTCGCCTGGCTTTCCTTTTATTGGCTATTAACCTTTTAATCTCCAATGATATACCTGAATGAGACGATTTTGCAATATCAGGTGTTGCAAAACTACATGATTCAAGAATAACTTTAATAAGTAATTCGATTGAAGTTTCAATTTCTGTCTCAGTCTTCAACCTTGTTTGAAGATTTATATTGTTTTCAACTCTAGTACGAAATATTTCCCAGTTTGTCTTGTTGTTGCAAAATCTTGGGTTGCGAGAAAAATTCAAATACGTTGAACTGATACTGGCTATTATTGGCGAATGGTCGGAAGAAAGATCATAACTAGAATATACTTCTGCGTAAGATGGGTTTATAACATTAGTTATAAAAAAATCCAATAAATCAGGCTGCTTTCTGGGATCGCTGGGCCAATACGTTGGAGAACCAGTGGACAAGCCCAAATAATTGTGTTGCTGAATAACATTAAACATTTGTCTTCCTTTGGGATTTATTAGCCTAGATCCCCAATGAGTATGTTTGCTATTAAAATCCCCCCCTACTAAGAATTTGGATCCTAAGGACTCGAAAAATTCATAAAATTGATCACTGGTTATTGAATGACGTGGAGGACAATAGACAGCAGAGATGGTAAGGTCGTATGATAGAAGTTTTACGGTTACTGAAGTTGCTTGTAAACATTTCTTGGAGTATTTTTCTAACTCGTAGTGCACAATGTTTGATTTTATTATAATTGCTGTACCTCCATGTGCAGTACCATCTGGATATGGAGTATGGTAGAGGTTATAGTGAGGAATATATTGATTTGAATATTGAGTGAAATGGGTTTCACTCACTAAAAGGATATCAATTTTATTTTCTATTAAAAAAAGATTCATCTCGTTCTTATGTTGGGTTAAACCGTTTGAGTTCCATAAGCATATTCTAATGAATTTAGCCATTATTTATATTTATTGATGATGGTTGATAGCATATTTAATACTATCGAGTTTTGTTGCATTAGTTGATTGAACATAGCTTTAAATTCATTTAAAAATTGAACTGAAGTAGATTCTTGAGAAACAGGTGAGTTGTTTAAATTCGATTGTTGACCTTTCATAGCCTGGGCATATGACAAATGATTAGTGGTGGCGATTCTGTAGGTTTTATTGTTAGCAGAATTCATATTTCTATTATGCGATTGGTGATTATTATTTACTGGAGAAGTATTGTTTGCAGAATTTTTGACTTTACTCACTTTTTGATAGTATGGGCATCCTTTATAATTTGCAGGATGTGGGCCAAAGCAGTTGGCACAAACTGCTGCAGTCTCAGCTGGCTTAGTGCATTTAGATGTTATGTGGTTATCTCCACATTTGACACAGACATAAACCCGGTTACAATATGCTTTTGTATGCCCGTACAATTGACATCTACTGCATTGTACGATGGTTGACCTTTGGGGTGACTCAAAATGTATTATTTGATTTAATATTTTTGTTAAATTAAAAATTGTGGAGTTATAAGTGTTTGGTTCCAAGTCGATATAAAACATATTGAGCGGAGTTTTTGTTCTGAAATGCAAAACATTAGTAATATTACGTACTTTATGTCTTTGCTTTTCAATTTCACGTTTAATGTCTTCTTTGTCGGTAGAAAAATGTATGTACTTCAATACTACTTTGTATGATCTTTCAGATTTAATCTGATAAGTATGAAACACAATCTTTCTGTTCCGCAAAAAAGCTACGAATGTTCTATAGTCTTCCGCCGAAGACACATTAATTTTAATTATGTTATTAGCCAGAATTTTTGTTGAGTATTTATTTTTATCAATAACGTTGTTAAAAACATCAACCATTTCTCTAAAATTATTCACTCCATAAATAAATACGGGCGGTGGTAGCAATGCTTTATTAATAATGGAAGGCTGAGAGCTGGAGTTAGAGGCTTCATTTTGTAGTGCGCTGAATCTATTGTTTAATTTTAATGAATTCTCACTTACATTTATCGCACGTTTTCGTTTTACACCTGTCACAACTTGCCAGGGATTTAAATTTGAATCCGAATCCATTGAAGAATCCATCGAAGAGGTCGAAGGTGCTGACTGAATATTATTTGTTTGGGATATCTGTGGTTGGTTTGGTAACTGAAGCGCTGCGTATTCCGCATTTGTCATCGAAGGTGCTGACTGAATATTATTTATTTGGGATATCTGTGGTTGATTTTGTAATTGAAGCGCCGCGTATTCCGCATTTGTCATCGAAGGTGCTGACTGCATATTATTTGTTTGGGATATCTGTGGTTGATTTTGTAATTGAAGCGCTGCGTATTCCGCATTTGTCATCGAAGGTGCTGACTGAATATTATTTATTTGAGATATCTGTGGTTGATTATGTTGTAGGTGATGCACTGCGTATTCCGCATTTGTCATCGAATCGTCATTTAATATATTGTTCGACTCGACAGCACGGATGTTTGACAAATTTTCTATATTAAGCCCCTAAGGGGCACAGTTAGGTTTATCCAAGTTTGAACTATTAGAAAAAAAAACTGTTCACGATATAATTATAAAAAAAATAAATTAAACACTAAATTTGAAAAAAATGTACTAGAACAATTATTAAACCATGATGAAATAATCGTCTATCACTTGAATATAAATGAATCACTATGCGTCACTATTACGCAATACACTGCAATGCAGATAAGGTGTTTACTCGACGAGCGTTGTCGATGAACCTCATTATAAATACTGAAATAATATCTACGTTTTGTAAATGATAAATATAATCACACATAGTGTTGTTACTATTGTCATAATAAACAATATACGTAATATAAAGAACACGAGTTTCTTTATATATATATATATATATATATATATAAATATATATATATATATTTCTCAGAATTGCATTTCTGAGAAATAAAGATTTAAGTCTTTTTAAGATACAAAATTATTTCAGTGCATGAAATTATGAAAACAAAGTATGTATGTAAACTCATGATGGATGGACGGCATAGACATTAACACTACATGGACTGCTAGTCCTCATATGTTTTCCGTTGCAAAAAGTGCTCAAACATAGACGGGTATGTGACGTCACATGTCTGAGTGATCATTACCGAACAAAATTATCAGCCATCACAATTGCCATTATATTATTAATATAAAATATGACATATGATATTTAATCAATCGGGAGAGTCCGCGATTGTCGTAGCCAATGATCGCGGAAGACCAAGAAATTCTAATTATGAAACAATTCTACGTGAGGTGCAAAAATATAAACAGTATTTATTTTTCGATAAAATTATATCCAAAAATGATAAACTGCGGGATAAAATATCAAACGAAGTTAATGTAAATAAAAACACAATTCATTCATATATAAAAAATAATAAGAATTTATTTCGGGAAATGCATCCAGGGCATAATACACTTAAAATTAAATCGCAATTTGCAAGAGATTCTGATAGCGAAGAATCGAATTTGAGTGAAGTGTCGAATGATAGTGGATCTGATAGTAAAACTATACAAATAAAAATTAGTGCAAATGATTTAGTTTGATTTATTAGTAATAAGAAAAGAATCAAAACTTTCTTTAACTAGTGATATGAAAATATTAGTCGTTCTTTTAATTTCGAAAACATAGCGTCAATACTTTTGTAGAAAACATTGTATTTGAAGGTTTTTTTTTGTAAATGTGGATCGAGAATTAAGGGAGAGCTCGTAGATATCAAAAAATTTGGAATCAAAATGTTTTGTAACCTAGCATTTGGTGATAAAATTCATTGTGATACTCGACAATTAAAAGGTTCTGAACGTGAACAAATAGGAAACGAACTTTATATTAACAATAAAAGCTACAGAATCCTTGAAATTGAGAAACCTAATAAGATAATACAAAATGATGGTATGAAATTTCCAAACTTGTATTCAAGTCATGTAATGAAACAAGCGAAATACAAGTCCAGAAGGAAATTGCATGCATTCAAAGATCCCATTAGATCCCTAAAATATATGCAACTTAGCAAATATAAAAACTCAATACTTAATATTGGATTAAATCAATTTTTTTTGTTCATGGCTTTACGAATTTATATAAAAATTATAACAAAAAAAAACAACCTTTGTTTAATAATCGATGCAACCGGGGGAGTTGTAGAGAAAATAAACAGTTTCGATGGACAACTGACTAAAAATATTTTTTTATATCAATGTGTAGTTATCACCGATAGTGGAACATTTCCAGTGGCTCAAATGTTATCAGAAGCGCATCATATGGTAGCCATACCGACACGCCTAAAGAAATTTGTGCGATCTGGAGTTTTTATTCCGAAGGAAATTGTCTGTGATCAGTCGCAAGCACTTTTGGCAACTTGCGTGAGGGTATTCACCAATTACAATACATTTGTAGAATATGCCGACACATGTCGATTTGCTACAAATTTACGATTCTTTCAATTATATTGATTACATGCAGAAGCGAAACCGAAGGCTTTAATAAAAATGGTTCCAAAACACATTGTGAAATGGCAAAAAAAAGTTATTCAAACTGTGTCGCAGGAAAAAATTGAATTAGATAATAATACAATGATTTCAATACAGAGGGAAGATATGATTGATGAAGGTACTCATTTTTAAAATAACTTATTATGTATATATATATATATATATATATATATATATATATATATATATATATATATATATACATCGATACTCGACTGGCAGTCGAGTCTGGATGCTCGGTATGGGCGTGTTTCTCGCTTCACAATTATGTATTTCATAACTTTTAGTCAAATTAGTTTTCAAATCTTTTAGTTATTGATAGTTTTTTCTAAAAAAATGTTTTTCTCTAATATGTTATTAAGTTTAATTTTTTAAAATAAATTTTTGTTGAGTGTTTTTGTCCTGTGTTGCTGAATGATGACACGCATCTTGTGTCGAAACGTATAAATAAAAGTTTTTATACTTTATACCTTTTTTATTTCGACGAATGGGCTGCTAGTTACTTTGAAATATGTTTCAACGTCGAAAAAACTATCAAGATATATATATACAGTACAGGCCAAAAGTTTCCGGACACATGAAAAAAATCTCATTTTCTGAGTTTGTAGCTATATTTTATATATAAAAATGGATCGCAAAATGTGTTGGTAAGCGCATAACTCAACAACGCCTGGACCAATTTGGCCAATTCTTTTTTTTAAATGTTCGTTGATGTCCAAGGATGGTTCTTACGGCGAGAAAAAATCGGATTTTTTGTAACTTTGTTAAGGTGAATCTTACATACAAAATGCTTTAAAATGGTTGAACCATTTTAAAATAAAACTGAACCTAAACTAAAATATCTGACAATTTTGTGTGCTTATGTCCATTGATCATTTTTACCACCAATTGGCATTCCCTTCACAAGTAAGTTATAGTAATTCGAAAAACAAAACGTAAGTGAAATCTTATATATAAAAATAAATCGCAAAATGTGTTGGTAAGCGCATAACTCAACAACGCCTGGACCAATTTGGCCAATTCTTTTTTTAAAATGTTCGTTGATGTCCAAGGATGGTTCTTACGGCGAGAAAAAATCGAATAATTGCCGGGAAAACCCTAAAAACAGCCCTTTTCTTTTTTATTCGAGTAGGCAACGAAATTTGTAGAAAAAACAATGATCTATGTCATGAATTTTGTGTAGTTTTTGATAATCTAATTTTTAATATATTTATATAAACATAGAAATATCTTTCTATTAATTAACGAGTTATATTGGCAGCCAAAAACATTGATGTAAATGAATTAAATTTCAAAATTCAAGAACAAATTACAGGCGAATTAGTTGATTCGGCAACTAACCAAGACGATCCACCGGAGTTTTTAAACTCGCTGGATTTGCTAGGATTGTCACCTCACAATCTTCAATTAAAGGTTGGATCGGCAATTATAATGTTGCGAAATATCGACCAACTGCGCATTTGCAACGGCACAAATTTAATTATTTAATTATTTTTAATTCACACCGAATTATTACCAGGGTGACGGTTCTGTTCAGGATAATTTTTTGCAAAGAATAGAAAAAAGTAGGAACAAAACACCGCCACATTACAATTTTTTTTGACAGGACGAAGTCTGTCGGGTCGGCTAGTTTTTCATATAAAAATAATTTTATTCAAGTTGGTTTTGTACATTCTACGTAGTATTAATATTTAGTGACTGATTTGTAATTAATTTGTGAGAAATGATAGACTAATTAGCAATGAAAATGTTAAAATGTCACTGCAGTCCATTTTCTTGAATATGACCACCCTTTGCTTTGATCACTGCAGCGCATATTTTTGGTAATCTTTCGACGAGTTTTTGCAATGTTTGCGCAGGTATGTTCTTCCAGGACTCGTTAATGCAATTCCACAGGGCAGGGAGGCTGGTTGGATGCAAATCCTTCACGCGACGTTTAAGCTCGTCCCACAACAGTTCTATTGGATTAACTCATTATTTGAAATATTTTTTCGTCTTTTTTTCGCTTCAAATAATTGGCACAGAGTCCGGAAGTGTGTTTAGGGTCATTATCTTGCTGAAAAATAAATTTTGGACTAATTTAGGTTAGGGTGTAAATACTTAAATTATTGAGCTTAGAAGTCGATATTAATTGTTTGTCAAAAAGTGTAAAAAATTTAAATATGAATCATGTAATAGGTTGTGATCTGATCTAATGTTGACACTGTTAGACACATTCAAGAGAATAAGACAACTCTCCGCGAATAATCTCCTAAAGATGCAACTTTCATGATATAAAATCTTTGGAGTGAAATTAAATGAATGGGCGTTTTCTATAGAGTGTTGTACTAGAGTACTTTTGAATTTTTTTTGTTTATGGTGGACAACACTTAGTTCATGTTGTCTCATTCTCTTGTGTACATATTGCGAGGTTTGTCCAATACATTGGAAAGCACAGTCATTACAAGAAACAGAATATACTACATTAGTATTGAAATTGGATGGGGTAGGGGATTTAATGTTCGTAAAGAATTGGTTGAAGGAGTGTAAGGATGAGCCTGATACTAAAATGTTTTCTTCTAACAACCAATGAACAAATGTTTTTAATGAACAATTTCTTTATTTAATTATTTGTTTACTGTCAACGTTTCGGAACTAGGTACGTTCCATCTTCAGGACATCTGTCAAGAAACATGATCTTGATAAGATTTAAGCAAACAATATGTTTAGGAATAGAAAATAGGTTTTTCTTAAATAATAAATTAATTGTAACAAATAATATACAGAAATCACAACTGGATAACATAATCAATACACTTTCCAATACTTTGAACAAAGACCTTTTAAATCAATTTTTAGCTTTTGAAAACTATAAATTTAACAAACATTTTAATACTACTAAAGAAAAACATATTAAAAAAACTAAAATTTTAATTCAAAAAAGAGATGACAACTATCCCTTCAAAATCTCTAAATCTTGTACAGATAAGTGGTTAGTTAATAAAACTGATATTTACATTCCAGAAAATGTTAAATATATTCTAGCATTAGGTCCAAAATTTGCATACTCTCCTCAGAAATACAGTAAAACAGATTTCATAAAAATTCTAAGTAATATTGAATACAACATTAGAAACATTGAAACAAACAAACAGAATAACATTAGATCAAAACTATGTGACAGACTAGTAAAACATATAAAGAAAGTAAATAATAAATTTCAAAACTTTCATTTAAAGAAACTCCACAAAGACATTTTAGAAACTAAAGCTTTCATTAAATCTAATAATATTATAGTTTGCCCAGCCGATAAGGGTAATATCACAGTCATTCTTGACAAAGAATTTTACAACAATTCCGTCCTTAACCTACTTAAAGATGATACAACATATAATATTTTAACAGAAGATCCCACACAACGTTTTTCTAGAATAGCTTTTAAATTAATCAATGATCTGAAAAACCAAAAACTAATTTCTGAGAATTTTGCTTTTAACCTAAAATACAACACCCTATCTCCCCTAAGATGTACTGTCTTCCAAAATACACAAACCTGAATGCTCTTTCAGACCGATTGTCTCCTACATTGGCTCTCCTTTTTACAATATTTCGAAACTCATTTCTGATGTCCTAAAAATGTTACAATCAATTCTCCCTATTATGTCAAGAATTCGTACCAATTTGTGAATTTAATTAATAACCGCAACATCCCTGAAAATCACTTATTTCTAAGCTTAGATGTGGTCAACCTTTTTACATGTGTCCCACATGAATTAATCCTAAACTCAATCGATAAACGTTGGCACACAATTTGTAACTTTACTGACTTTCCGAAAACAGTCTTCACTCATATTATCAACACTATTTTAAATTACTCCTATTTCCATTGCCAAGACAACTTTTATTCTCAAATTAAAGGCGCAGCTATGGGATGTCCCTTATCTCCCGGAATTATCGACTTAGTTTTACAAACACTAGAAATTTCCGTTTTCTCAACTTTAAAATTTCAAATTAACTTTTATATTAGATATGTAGATGACACTTTTTTTATCATTAACAAAAATCATATAAACACAGTACTAGATCTTTTCAATAACTTTAACAATAATATAACTTTCACACATGAACTACAAAATAATAACAGGCTTAATTTCTTGGATGTATCCGTTTACAACACTAATAATTTTATTCGAACAAATTGGTATAGAAAAACTACATGGTCGGGTAGATACTTACACTATTCCTCATACTGTCCCAGAAACTATAAGATAAACACTATTATTTCCCTTACAGACCATGCTATTTTGTTGTCTCACCAAACTTTCCATCCACAAAATTTATCCCTAGTAAAAATAACTCTAATTGAAAATGGTTACCCAAAAAATCTCATTCATTCAGTTATTCAAAAAAGACGAACTTTTTTAAGAACACAAATTAATTCTCCCAATACCAGTACCAACATCAAAAACACCAATCTTATTTACTGCAGCATACCATACGTTGAAGATTTATATTATTATTTTGCCAAAATTTTGTTAGAAGAAAACATTTTAGTATCAGGCTCATCCTTACACTCCTTCAACCAATTCTTTACGAACATTAAATCCCCTACCCCATCCAATTTCAATACTAATGTAGTATATTCTGTTTCTTGTAATGACTGTGCTTTTCAATATATTGGACAAACCTCGCAATATGTACACAAGAGAATGAGACAACATGAACTAAGTGTGGTCCACCATAAACCAAAAAAATTTCAAAAGTACTCTAGTACAACACTCTATAGAAAACGCCCATTCATTTAATTTCACTCCAAAGATTTTATATCATGAAAGTTGCATCTTTACGAGATTATTCGCGGAGAGTTGTCTTATTCTCTTGAATGTTGTCTAACAGTGTCAACATTAGATCAGATCACAACCTATTACATGATTCATATTTAAATTTTTTTACACTTTTTGACAAACAATTAATATCGACTTCATTTTAAGCTCAATAATTTAAGTATTTACACCCTAACATGAAAAAACACACACATACAATCTCACAATTCTCGTTTCAAGTGTTTACACGTGTTACATATGAACCAACAAATACAGTTTAGTTCCTTTCCAAAAGCCAATAGTATAACACCGAATACAATATTATTTGTTTTCAAATAATAATTTAAAAAAAAAAAGACAACACTTTTAGTAATTTTGATTTACAAAAGTTAACTATTCGGCGGAAAAATAACTCACAAATTCATTTTTTGGTCAAAAATTCTTGTTTAGTGAAAAAGTGCTAACGTATATTCAAACATACAGGTAATTAATTCAATTTTATCATTAATCCTTTCTTAAAAATTTTTTTTCCATAATTTTCAAAAAATTTCTATCATTTTTAATATCCTGTTCTGATAATCCACTCATTTATTCTTATCATTTTCATTTTGATCATATTATCATATTTCTGTATATTATTTGTTACAATTAATTTATTATTTAAGAAAAACCTATTTTCTATTCCTAAACATATTGTTTGCTTAAATCTTATCAAGATCATGTTTCTTGACAGATGTCCTGAAGATGGAACGTACCTAGTTCCGCAACGTTGACAGTAAACAAATAATTAAACTAGTTGGTTTGGTATTTAGCCTTGAGGCAAGTTACATGAACTTCCCGAAATGTGTAAATAATCGACTTAATCAAAAAAAAATGTGTAAATAATATACTTCATTAATCCTACTTTAAAAAAAAACGATAATAATTTTAGCAAACTTTGACGAATTTTTAAAATTAAAATACTTGTTGTAAGGCCGTAATATTACAGTAAGTTCTATAAGACCATGATGTATATCGCCAAAAAAAGTTCCATGAAAAACGGCTTAATTTTTTTTTTAACAGTTAATTACAAGAAAACGGCTCGGTAGATTTTCACCTAAAATTAATCAGCATCATTCCCAACTAATATATTTCGAACAGTTTTTGATATTTTAAAATCGGTTCGGTAGGATGAGCTTAAATGTCGACGAAAATTTAACACTTTTCAACAGTTAATTACAAGAAAAGGCTCGGTAGATTTTCACCTAAATTAATCAGCATCATTCCCCAACTAATCTTTCGAACAGTTTTTGATATTTTAAAATCGGTTCGGTAGGATGAGCTTAAATGTCGACGAAATTTAACATTTTTTTTCAACAGTTAATTACAAGAAAACGGCTCGGTAGATTTTCACCTAAAATTAATCAGCATCATTCCCAACTAATATCTTTCGACCAGTTTTTGATATTTTAAAATCGGTTCGGTAGGATGAGCTTAAATGTCGACGAAAATTTAACACTTTTTTTCAACAGTTAATTACAAGAAAACGGCTCGGTAGATTTTCACCTAAAATTAATCAGCATCATTCCCAACTAATATCTTTCGAACAGTTTTTGATTTTTCAAAATCGGTTCGGTAGGATGAGCTTAAATGTCGACGAAAATTTAACACTTTTTTCAACAGTTAATTACAAGAAAACGGCTCGGTAGATTTTCATCTAAATTAATCAGCATCATTCCCAACTAATATCTTTCGAACAGTTTTTGATATTTTAAAATCGGTTCGGTAGGATGAGCTTAAATGTCGACGAAAATTTAACACTTTTTTTCAACAGTTAATTACAAGAAAACGGCTCGGTAGATTTTCACCTAAAATTAATCAGCATCATTCCCAACTAATATCTTTCGAACAGTTTTTTGATTTTTCAAAATCGGTTCGGTAGGATGAGCTTAAATGTCGACGAAAATTTAACACTTTTTTTCAACAGTTAATTACAAGAAAACGGCTCGGTAGATTTTCACCTAAAATTAATCAGTATCATTCCCAACTAATATCTTTCGAACAGTTTTTGATTTTTTAAAATCGGTTCGGTAGGATGAGCTTAAATGTCGACGTAAATTTAACACTTTTTTTCAACAGTTAATTACAAGAAAACGGCTCGGTAGATTTTCACCTAAAATTAATCAGCATCATTCCCAACTAATATCTTTCGAACAGTTTTTGATTTTTTAAAATCGGTTCGGTAGGATGAGCTTAAATATGTACGAAAAGTTTTTTCGAATTACAAAGAAACGGCTTGTCAGATCGTTGCACAAAACTGACAACGATAGTCCTCACCGAAATACATCAAATGGCTTTTAAATTTCTAAAATCGGTTCAGGCGTTTTTGAGAAAACGTCGATCAAAAGTCTAATTTTGACAAATTCCAAAAAGACCATACTGATTTTTGCAAACTTTGACGAATTTTTAAAGCTGAACCAGTTGTCGTAGGGCCGTAATATTTTAGTATGAGCTAGAAGACTATGGTATCTATCGTCAAAAAATAATCATAAAAATCGTCGAAATTTTTTTTTTAAAAACTTTATTACAAGAAAACGGCCCGGCCGATCTCTACCAAAACTAATCAGCACGATTCCCAACCAATATCTTTCGAACGGTTTTTGAATTTTCAAAATCGATTCAGAATTGCGGGCTAAAACGTAGACGAAAATTTTCACTTTTTTTCTTTGCCATTATAAGAAACGGCTTGGCCGATCGTCGCACAAAACTGACAAACAATAGTTCTCGTCGAGATAACATCGAATGGCTTTTAAATTTTTGAAATCGACCCAGCCGTTTTCGAGAAAACGTCGATTTACGGCAAAAATCTGTTGGTGCACACGCACACACACACATACACACACCACACACACCACACACACACACACACATACTTTTTCCAAATTTGGTCTCATTCGATTCAGAATGGCTTGAAACGTCGAGAAAACATAAAATTAGCGAATCGGATTTTTTGATGAAAACATAAACTTCTCCTTCGGAAGTTAATAAAGAA
>NW_020539183.1:0-27221 GCF_003426905.1 Ctenocephalides felis
GTATGGCATCGTGCTTCAAGGCAAATTGCTGGAACTTCCCGTACCGTAATAAAATATTCGAGGAATATTGAAAAGATTATTATAAATAATGGAACATTGTCTAATATTATAAGAATTATATAAACCGAATTGCAAAGTTTAAATTATTTGTTTAAAGTATATTTGAACTTTGGTCAAAATTAAAAATAAAATTTGAATTATTTTCGATACACAAAAAAAAATTTGAAAAAAAAATATTAAAAAAAATTGAAAAAAAAATTTGAACAAAAAATTTTTTTTCCAAAATCAATTATTTTGTTAAAACAAGCAGAAAGTTCTCTGAATCATTCAAAACGGACTCTTAGTTCTCTCAAAAACTGCCATTTTTTGCACATTTAGCTTTGTATCTTCGAAATGGTTGGGCCTGCCTTTCCCAAAAACTAATCAGCACATCTCCCTATCGATAGGAATCAAATGTTTTTTTAACCATCCAAATCGGTTGATCCGTGCGCCCGAAAACGTGGACGAAAAATTGCATCCATACATACATACACACACACACACATCAATTTTTTCTGAGGTATGCCAAAATGTGCAGAAACCTTCAAAACGTCGAGAAATGCAAAAATTTTTCAATTTCGATTTTTGGACGATTACAATAACACCCTACGGGAAGTTAAAAATGTAATAATTATTCGCTCAATCAATATGAATCGAATGTTCAATCGAAAGTGCCGTTCTTTAAAAAATTGGTTGTTTTTTGCGCTTTTTGATCCGTATCTCCGGAAAATCTGCACCTGTCTTTTCTAAAAACTAATCAGCGCATTTTCATTTTTGATATTTTTGCAATTACCATAACTTACTCCACGGAAAGTTAATAGCATATCTAAAATAAATGCAATTATTTGATTTTTTTTAAATTTTATTAATTCACTATTATATTTGCAACTGTCTAGTTAAAGACAGTAGTAATTTTGTGGAATTTACATTGTCAGCCGTAAAAAAAATTGAATAAATGTTTACTATAGCGACATGTTGAAAAAAACAACTGTAGTGTTGTTTTTCTATTCGTTATAAATACTATTAACAAATTTTAATGACGATAATATAAAGTTAACTATTTTCTTATAAATAATTTCTTATAAATAATAACTAAGTTATTTCAATCTTTATCAGGAAAATTGATGACTTGAATCAAGTGGCAATTTCTCTTCAATCTACGAGGAGTCCATTCAGTCATCGGACACGGTACCGTTAACATCGGAGCAAAGCCAAACATTCCAAATTAAAAGTGAATTATATCAATTTTTATCTGAAATGATTTTGTGTAAAAGTGTAAATAAAAACTTTTATCGGGTATACGTTTTAGTGAAATGTCTCCTGTCGGTGGGGACCGAGAGACCAACGCTATATTAGTGCAAATATTCTTAATAATATGGATACGTCAGAAGAAAATGCAACACTTGATACTGCAAGTAATCCAATTCTGATCAACAGCGCATTACAAAACTGCAAGTACATCTAGCAATAATTATGTTCATCAAAACAGTGCAGCAGAAACGAACACAAGCGGCGTTTCTTGGCAAGTAATTAACAACAAAAAGCGTAAAATAAAACCGAAATCATTAATTTCAATTACCATAACATTATCCTCTAAAATAGATAATGACAGTCCAGTACAAACCGATTGTAAGTAAACCTCTACCAATTTTTGTCTATGGCTATTAAATAAAAAAAACATGGCAGACGCAATCAACAAGATCATTCCATGCGAATAGTATTTTTTAAGAATTCTGGCAAACAATAACTTCAAAATTATTTCAACATAATTGATCAATATTGAAACTTATCTAATTATTTAAAAATTGCAAACGTTGTCTTCCACACGTATCAATTGAAAGAAGAAAAAGTCTATAGATTTGTAATAGGAAACTACACTTTACCACAGACATCGTCACTTAGCAAAGCAAGGTCACACATTTAGGAACGTAGAAACATTAGGCATAGAATATCAAAACAACCTCTGAATGTGTTTTAGCAAACAACAACAAAAAATCTATGACATTTATAAAATTTCAAACAACATAATCCGAATTGAGCTTCCAAAGAAAAATAATAATATCATACAGTGCACGCGCGTGCCAATTGTACAATCATACTCAAAGATATTGCAACAGACCATATATGCCTGTTTAAAGTGCGGAGATAACCACAATACAAAAATCTGCATCAAATATCCCACACTGCTAATTATCGCGGTCGCCTACTACAAGGAACTATTGGTGCATGTCATCGGCTTTAAGGCAAATTGCTGGAACTTCCCGTACCACAATTAAATATTCGAGCAAAAAAAAATAATAATCCATAAATTTTGATCAATGACTAATTACAATTGCTACAAATGCTTTCAAATAGATAAATATTTTACTACATATTTATTCGTTCATATAATTTACAGTGATGTTCTCATCACTCAAAACACTTGAAACTGTTTACATTAATTAGGAATGCTGAATGAATTTATCTGACAATGAGGATATTTTTCTTACGAGTAGAATAACGCATATGAAATATATACAGTTTTAAAATGCATTATAAATTTAAAATTTATATTTAAAGTAAAAAGTAAAGTAAAACTTTGTATATTGTTGAAAATTTTTTGAAAAAAAAAATTTGAATTTTGAAATTTGTTTGATCCTTATAAATGAACTTAGAAATTAAAAATCTTGGTACGGAACGCAAAAAAATTGTAACAAAATTTGTTCTTATTATTAAAATATCTATAAAATATCTGATAATTTGTGAATGTCTAATGATCATTTTAGGCCTCGAAATATCAATTTTTTTCACACATTTTCCTCTGTACATCCGAAAACCGTTAGACCTGCCTACCCAAAAATTAACCAATTCATCATTTCGTCGATACAAATAAAATGTTTTTAACCACTTTAACGTTTTTGTCACTTTTTGCCCCGTATCTTCGAAACGGCTAGACCTGTTTTTACTAAAACTAATCAGCACGTCTTCTCATCAATTGGAATCGAATGTTTTTTTAATCATTCAAATCGGTTTATTTGTGCGTCCGAAATCATAGACGAAAATTGTAGCCAAACATACCCACACGCTCATACACACACATACATCCATTTTTTCTAAGATATGCCAAAATGTTCAGAAATCTTTGATAAGATATGCGTGAAGTATAAAACGTGAATACATGCAAACATTTATGATTGTTTCACTCATTAATAACTTAAACAATGACAAAGGTATTTAAAATAGCACAATGGAATGCCAACGGCTTAATACTACAAAAAAACGAATTAGAGTGTTTTCTAAAATTAAACCGTGTAGATATTATTTTAATTTCTGAATCACGCTTTACAGATAAACATTTTTCAAAATTCACGAATATACAACTTATAATGCAATCACTCAAGTGGAAGAGCTCGAGGTGAAGCAATTATAGTAAAAATAACTTAAAACTTAAACCGCTATGCTTTTCCAAATATTGAAAATGAATTTATTTAAGCAACGCAAATTGCGATTGAAACCAATCTTATGATCTCCATGTATCTGCAGTTTACTCTCCACCAAAATTCAAAATTTTGTCTTTAGAGTATATTACCACATTTTTTTCTCAACTTGGATCTAAATTTATCATTGGAGGGGATTTCAATTGTAAACATACTGCATGGGGTTCACGCTTAACTACTGCTAAAGGCAAAAACTTTATGCAGCATTGGAACAAAAACTACTTATCTTACATATCAACTGACCGTCTCACATATTGGCCCTCATATCCAAGTAAATTCTCAGATCTCTTGGGTTTTAAATCTTTAAAGGCATTTTAAAATTTCAAATGAATAATGAATTATGCTATGTCTTATCATCAGACTATTTCCCAATCCTATTACCAATTGTTCATTCCATTGAATTTCTTCATTCTCAAAAACACCTCCAAATATAAGACCAAGGAACACGACCGATATAGAAACACAACTACAATTTTTTATAGAAATCTTAACAACAGAATTAATTACTCCGATCCCAAAGGCAACACAGGAAAAAATGACAATTCCTATTGAAATCAAAAACTTATTAATAGCAAAAAGAAAAGCAAGACATACCTGGCAACAGTTACACAAGCCTTCAGATAAGACTTCTCTCAACCACCTCAATAACATCTTGAGAAAACAAATAACGGAATGAAAAATCTCTCATCAAATCCTATATGATGGAACTTAATAGATTCAACAACTCAATTTGGCAACCTATTAAACAAAATAGTAGACCACCTCAAATAAATTATCATTTAAATTATCATTTAAATAATTTATCATTTAAAAATACGACACAAAAACAGCTTCAAATGGGCGAAGAGTGCAAAAGAGGAAGCGGAAGCCTTTGCTGATCACCTGCGAATTACTTTAAGTGCTCAAAACATATTTCCGAATTTAGAAATAGAACAACTACTGTTCGCGCCAATCAAAGCATGCGCGTATATGCGAAATAGAAAACAAAAAATCATCAATCGATTTATTATAAAATTAAACTCAAATCATTCAACACGTAATGAAACCATATTAAATTATTATAAATACGATGTAATTTATGTAATTAAAGTAAAATAAATATTACTAGTTACAAAATCAAAGTATTTACAATCGGTCCTTCGAAAAGCAAAATTCAATTCAAGCAACACCCTAAAAAAACAACTACTAAAGGCAAATATTCAATCATCCTCAATGAGACACATTTTACCCAATGACGTTTCTGAAGCAATTTGAAAAACAATTGAATTTAAAAAGTAAGTCTACTCCCGGATTAGATAAAATAACTCTAAAATTGCTAAAAGAGTTGCCCATAAAATGCGTTTTATTCTTGACCTTACTTCTTCATATCAGCCTTTTGCCAAAACTTCTACACCGCAGATTGCTCGAAGATTATCCTCATACTAACTGGCTATTGAGCCATCATTTTGGCTTTAGAAAGGAACATTCCACTACACAATAGTAAAACAGGTTTGTGTCTTACAGCCTAGAAGCCTTAAATGAAAAGGAACACTGTCTGTCCGTATTTTAGATGTTAGCAAGGCGTTCGAAAAGGTGTGGCATTCCGAACTTTTACTCAAACTCTTTTTAACATTTCCAACATTCCTCAAAATCCCAGAATCATTCCTTTATAATAGAAAATTTCGTGTATGAAAGGAGAAATCTCTGCCATCAGAAATATGGAATGCGGTGTACCACAGGGCAATGTTCTATGCCTATCATTCTATGTCTATCATACCTCCTGTACACGCATGATATGCTGAATGATGATATAGTAACTATCAGCACATTTGCCGATGACAAAGCTTTAATATCAAAACTATAAAGATATTCTATTAGCCAATTTACAGGTCGAAAAATACAATGATATATATATAGATTATTACAATCAATACCGAATAAATCCCAAAATCTTATTATTTCCTTAAAATAACATAACAATCCAACTCTTCATTTAAATAACAAAACGATTCCTGCCACCAATAGTGTAAAATACCTCGGACTGCATATTGACTCGAAACTAAATTGGAAACCTCACATCGAATATAAAAAAAACAACTCCAAATAAAAATGGAGTTTTTATTGGCTGTATTGGCTTATAGGGAGAAAATCAGACCTATCTATCGATCATATAGATGATCCGTAGCATCATCCATAACATCTTCTATAAAATCAGTCGTTTGTAACAACGCGTCAGATCAGTATTGGCTCAATATATTTCTAATAAATAATTATGTTGATGTATTAAACAAAGTCCCACCACCTAAACAAGTAACTCAAAAACCACCTCCAATATTTGTTCATGGAGTAGGTGATATTACCTCTCTGACAAACTTTCTAAACAAGCATGCTAAAAATGCTTATCAATTAAAAATAGTGGGTGATCTTCAGATAAGTGTCCAATTATCTGAGCCCAAAATTTATAATAGAATATTGAAACTATTGAGGGATAGAGGAACCACATTTCATTCTATCCAAAACAAATCTAAGCAAACATTTAAAACTGTTATAAGAAATCCACACCACAGTACTAATTCAAAAGATTTAATAGAAGAAATCAACCCCCACGGGCATAAAGTTATCAACTTATTCAACATAAAACATCACATAACGAAAGCTGCTCTAATGGGAGGCAAACATAGAACAAATGACCTTTTTATCGTATTAGTGTTCCGCTCCTGCAATAGAGAGTTTTACTGCTCGCAAATTCAAAACTAACGTCGTTTGTCGGCCAACGCGTACATCAAACCCGCAGGACTATTGTACGGTACTACTCGATAACGACCGATTACTAACGAAAACTTAACAAAAAACAAAAGAATTAATAATAATTTACAATATGGCGAAGTGTCAAAAAAGTGTTGAATTAAATACAGTTCATAAAGATAAAAAATTCTAGCAGGGTACTAACAAAAGCTGCATACGTTAAGAAACTGGGCTGAAAAGCTATAGAGGATTTGAGGCACATTTGGAACAAAAAGAAAGTGATTCCAGAATTTCATTACTTATGTACCAGAAATTTTAATCAAGATTCATTGCAGATTTTTTTGGAAGAATAAGGGTCGAAGATGTTTAATTTTCTAAATTATTTATATTGTTTGTTGTTAATAACTGGTGAAATACTGTGAAACGATATCTCTCAGGAACATATATGAACAAAAATGAACAGGACCCCATAAAAAAGTAGCTTTCTAAAAGTACAAGAAAATCTCAAGGCTATTAAAACTCGACTGAGGCAGAAAAAACCTGTATATTTTTCTGCGAATGTTAGAAAATTTTGTCTATTTATTAATAATTGTATTTTATTTAAAATATTTATATTTAATTATTGCTTAAATATTAATTTAATATTATATATAAATTTATCTTAGAATTAAACCTAGAGATTTGGATTTATCTAGAATTGAACCTAGGAGTAAGTTTTCATGCTACACTCGCCGCGCCTCTATAGAGTGGAAAATTTAAATAAAAATAATCGAAAAGAGGTTCTGTTTGCTATCTATTCATTGTTTAACTATTGCTCCTCTTCATCTCTTCATACTTGAACTTGAACAGAGTTCAAATAAATCAGATATTTATGAAGTTAAATTTCTAAATGGAATTAAAGTAAACATAGAACCATAGTACAATGTTCAAAATGTCAACCTTTTGGGCACACAAGATCCTATTACAATCATAAACCTCGTTGTATTAAATGCGCTGATAAACACCTTTCTCATGATTGCTTATGGAAAGATCGTATGAATGAAAATGTTAAATGCGCGAATTGCGGCGAAAAACATCCAACAAATTATAACGGCTGCAAAGTCTATAAGGAAATAATATCTCGCAAATTTCCGCCTTTAAGACCTATGATTTTTCTATCTACTAACCTAAAATATAGCAACCAGATTCAACCAAACCTTTTATTTCCTCAGGTAACTAGATCAGAGAATACACCACAGGTTTCTAATCCAGAATTGATTTTCCAGACAAAACACCGAGAAAATGATATAACTGAATTAAGTAAGATTTTTAGTTGACCAAATGAATGTAATGCTTAATTTATTAACGTTCTTAGTTACTAAGATTCATCCATGAATCATTTCATTTGTATTGCTGTCTGGAACTCAAATGGATTGGGTAATCATACCGAAGAAATTATATATTTTCTTAATCTTCAAAAAATAGATATTTCACTAGTCTCAGAAACCCACTTTAAGTCGATAAATTCATTCAAGCTTCCAAATTATAACCTATACACGACTAATCATTCTAATGGAACAGTTCATGGCCACTAATGTTGTGATGAAAACTTCTAATGGTGCTTTAACTATAAGGGCATTATACTGTCAGCCCAGGCATAACATCTCATGAAAAATTTAGTGAATTAGTCTTGACTTATCTTCTGACCATAGTCCAGCCATTGTTATATTTAGTTAGAAGTTCAAATTGCATTCTAAAAGTATATCATTAACAAATAAAAAAACTAATTGGGAATTATTAACTTCCCGTAGGGCAAGTTATAGTAATCGCAAAAAAATCGAAAATGAAAATTTTTATATATCTTTACGTTTCAGAGGTTTCTGAACATTTTGGCATACCTTAGAAAAAATGAATGTATATGTGTGTGTGTGTGTGTATGTGTGTGTGTGTGTGTATGTATGTATGTATGTATGTACGTGTGTGTATGTTTGTGCGGATACAAATTTTCGTCGACGATTTCGGTAACACGGGTCAACCGATTTGAATAATTCAAAAAACATTCGATTCGTATTGATAAGGAGACGTGCTGATTAGTTTTTGGCAAAGGCAGGTCTAGCCGTTCCGAAGATACGGGGCAAAAAATGCCGAAAACGGTAACTCAGTTTTTGAGAGAACGGAGCGTCCGGTTTGAATAATTCAAAAAACATTTCACTAGTATTGACAAGATGAAGAATCGATAAAATTTTCATGAAGGTAGGTCTAGCGGTTTCGGAGATATGAAGGAAAAAGTAAAAAAATGAGCCATTTGGCGGTCAAAAATGATCATTAGACATACGCTCATCAAATTATCAGATATTTTATAGAGATTTTAACAATAAGTATACAATTTGTTAACATTCCTATGGGTTCCGTACCAATGCTTATGCATTAGACAGCGACGCGGCGCTTACGCGCTTTATATTTTGTCCCTATGCAGTTAAAGCAGTACGATTGCTTTGAAAAGAAAGTTCAGATCTTCCACAATATGTCAAAATAAAAAAAAAAAATTTTTTCAAAAAAAAAAAAAAAAAAAAAAAAAAAAATTAAAAAAAAAATTTTTTTTTTAAAAAATTTTTTTTCAAAAAAAAGTAATTTTTTGTCCAATTTATAGTTTCTCAAAAATCTTATTTTTTTCAAAGTAATTTTTTTTTCAAAAATGTTAATCGTTTTTAAAAAAATAATAATTTTTTGTACGGGAAGTTCCAGCAATTTGCCTTAAGGCACGATGCCTTAATTGCCTTAAGACAGAATTCCACTTACAGCTAGTTTTCCAAATATATTGATGCCAATTTATGCTGCAAAATACCTCTAAAAAGCACCGATTACTCACTAATGCGGCTCGCTATTCTACCCCCTATGATGTTGTTGAGCGATTTTTCTGTCCGCTTGAAGCTAAAAGGCCCATATCTTGCAGAAGGAAACTGCATAGAAGGTGGCAAATTACTCGTTTTTCCGGATGACAAAGCTGAACTGAATAAGGCTATAAAAGAACTTAAACAGTATTTATTTGATTTAAAAAATGAACACATGGAGTCCTACTTAAGTGATTCTATGTGAAGTCTATTCATGAGCATTCCGTGTGGAAAGTCACGAAATATATGAAAAGACCAACCCCAGCAGTATCTCCAATTAGAAATGATGATGGTTTTTGCTCAAGATCGGCAGAAGACAAGGCTATTAACTTTCTACATTACCTTGAAAACGTTTTCACTCCTTATCCTTGTAATGTACATAACGATCAATTCATCACAGATCATTTGAATGACGGTAATTTCATAGACAAGCCCATTCTAAAAATTAAGAACTGAAGTGTTTTACGAGATTAATAACACTAAATTAGAAAAAACTCCTGGTAATGATGCCAACATATTTGGACTAAAAAAACACCTTCCTGATAAAGGTAAGAGATTTTTAACTATATTATTTAATGCCATAATATGGTTGAAGTATTTTTCTTTATCGTGGAAATTGGCAAAAATAATCTTAATTCTCAAGCCTGAAAAAATCCTACTGATGCAGTTTTCTACTGGCCCATTAGTCTTCTGTCATGCCTCTCAACAACTATTGAAAACGTTATTCATAAAATAATTATTAATATTTTAAAAGAAAATAATTTTATGCCAAAACATCAATTTGGGTTTATTAGAAAACACTCAACAATAGAGCAAATACATAGAGTCGTTGATTTCATTTATAAAGCATTTTACTTAAAAAAATGTTGCTCTGCTCTTTTTCTTAACATCAGTCAGGTTTTTGATAAAGTTCAGCACAAAAGCCTGTTATACAAATTAAAGAAGAATTTACCATACAAATATTATCTTCTCCTAAAATCATATTTGTGTGATACAAGGTTCTTTGTCAGTTTCAATGATGCTTCACCTACTGTTAAGAATATTTCTTCCGGAGTTTCGCAAAGTAGTGTTCTTGGTCCGCTGCTTTAAATTATACATTATATATTGCCGATATACCTACAAATGCAGAAACCATGATTGTAACCTTTGCTGATGATACTAATGGAAATTCTAATTCAACACGACAACTAATTGCTTGCCTCCGAAATTCTACAAAAACACGTAGATGTAATAGAAACGTGTATGAAATCATGGAGAATAAGAGTAAACAACTGTAAATCAGCCCATGCTACTTTTACACTACGACAAGCATCATGTCCTCCTGTTAGATTGAATGGTGAATTGGTTCCTGTATACAATGTAGTTAAATATCTGGGAATACATTTGAATAGGAAACCAACCTGGCATGAACATATTCTTAAGAAGCGCCAACAGCTCGTGTTAATTACACGTAAAAAATTTAATTGGTAAATGGGCTGAAAATCACAAGTCTCATTAGAAAATAAACTCCTAATATACAAGACAATTATTAAACCAATATGGTCCTATGGTCTACAACTATGAATTAGCAAACTATATTATATTATTGTATAAATAAATAAATAAATAAACTAGTTGGTATTGGTATTTTGCCTTGAGGCAAGTTACGTGAACTTCCCGATATGTGTAAATAATCGATTTAATCAATAAAAATAAATAAATTTATGAGTGATTAAAAGTATTCCGAGTGGATTCATTACACATAATTGGGAATGAACGAACACTCTATCGTCATACGAAATAATCGTCTAATTTTGATTTTAACAAACGTCAAAAAACTACTGATTGTATCAAACTTTGATGATTTTTTTAAATTAAACTACTTGTAATATTTCAGTTAGTTCTATACGACCAGAATATATATCGCCAAAAAAATGTTATTTTTTTTCAACAGTTACAACATTTCAACAATTACAAGAAAACGACTCGATAGATTTTCAACTAAAACTAATCAGTATCATTCCCAAATGATATCTTTCATACTGTTTTTTTTATTTTTGAAAATCGATTCGGTAGTATGAGCTTAAATGTGGACAAAAAGTTTAAAACTTTTTTTCAAATTACAAAGAAATAGTTAGGCCAATCGCTGCACAAAACTGAGAAAAAATAATCCACATTAAAATACATTGATTGGCTTTTAAATTTCTGAAATCGGTTCAGCCGTTTTTGAGAAAACGTCGATTAACGGCAAAAAATCTGTTCACACACACACACACATAATTCTTCCAAATTTCGTCTCTTTCGATTCAGAATGGCTTGAAACGTCGAGACAACGTAAAAATAGCAATTCGGATTTTTTGATGAAAACATAAACTTCTCTTTCAAGAAGTTCATAAATAAATAAATCTCTATTCTACAGGGGTTCCAGAACAAAATTTAAAAAAAAAAATCGTGAACGCTCCCAAATATGTTCTAAACTGGATAATACATGAAGATCTTGGAATTCTAACTGTAGACAAAAAAATTAATCATTACTGCTCCAGATACAAGACTCGTCTAAGCCGACATCCAAACCAATTAGCGTGTGACCTGCTCAAGCCTTTACCGCCAAAGCGACTCAAAAATAGAACCTGCAATGAATTAGGTATTTGAATTTTTTTTTTTTAATGGAAAGATCATATATAAATTTTATAACAAAGTTTTTTTTGTTTGTTTTTTCTCGCAATAATTAAAAAGTTATACCAAATTAAAATTTGAGTTTGTATTCGGTATCGAAGAGCGCCGACAGATCCCGAACGAAGCCAAGCGCGTGTGACGTCATTCTGTTACGGGCGATACATAGTAGTATACAGCTTTGAACATGTGCTATGCTTTGAGCTTTATATAATATCGTTCTGTCATTGTTAAATATTCAAAAATATATAAAAATGTCAAACGTAAAATGTTATCACTGTTGTTTTGTACCATTATGTACAAATACCAATGAAAAAGTTTGATTTTCTCAAACCTCATGCGGTTGTTAATCATAATAGGGTACCTTTAATAGACTTTGTTATCATCGCAGTAGCACTAGTGAATTTACAAACACCTATAATTTCAAGTTAAATTTAGAAGAATAAGAAGAAGAATATTTAAGAATATTTTCATGACTAAAGAAATGGCTAAATGTATATTTCATATATTTATTATTTTATCATTTACTATACATTTATCGTTTATTGCATTTGTATCATATCATCAAAATATATTGAATAATAACTAATTAAGACTTTAACTTTATTAACTTTCTACAGAGTTGAACAGCTTTGGGTATATATTTTTGAATCAGAATACTATATATTTTTTAATAAGATCTTGAGTGTTTGCATCATCATATTTCAATACGCTAACATATTTTTTTTGATCGTCTTCAAAGTTTTGATCGGCAACACAAAAGATTCCCTTTCTTTTACCTGTCATTAACAATTGCAGTTGCATTTGAGCATTACACTTTAAGCTTATTTTGCCCTTCGGCAAAAAAGTGTACCACGCGTTTTTTGTGACATATATTATATCGAAGATGAGCGCGATTATTGACTCATTAATTGTTAATGTAACTAAATCGGATTTGCTTCGAACTCGATTTTCTGGAGATACACGTGCTTTTAAAATACAAATTTCATTTTTACGACTAAATTGAGCATAACCCACAGCTTTGTCGCCGTAACTTTCACGCGATGCTCTAAAATTAATTTATTAGGTAATTATATTCAATATAAAATTAAAACTTAAATATTGTGATTTATAATATTTTTTAACAGACTTACATCAATGCCTTGGCGTCTCGAACTTCCGCAGAATTAAACCGAAAATCATTTTTTTAAAATTCGGCTACCATAAATATATCAATATTAGGAACATTATCAGAATTTGCTTTTATAAATCCTTTATCACACATAGTTGAACTAAATTAACTTCAACAAATCGTTTTTAAAGGAAAATTTACCACGTGTTTATCAAGTTCCGTAAAATATAGTCGTAAGCACTGCACTAATAGAGTAACGGCACTGCGCTGTTGTGAGGTTGCAATTACAATCTGACGTCACAGGCACGGTAGCCGTTAACGGTCACGTGACTATTTTTTGAATTTAATCAATTTTCAAACGCCCATAACTAATTGAAAAAACTTTTTTTTTGTTTTTTCTTTCACACATCAATAAATTGAATAATGTAGTTTTAAAGCGCATAAAAATAAATATATATATTTTTTTCAAATTTCCAATTACTACATCAAAACACATAAAATCTGAGAAGGTGCTATAGCAGGATAGCGATCTTTCTCACGCTATCTAATTAAATTTACCTGTAAAGTAGCTGAATGTACTGTGTGTATAGTTTTCTATGTACAATAAAACAAAAAAAAATCACTGCCCAGTCCAACGAGAAGACTAATTTTTATATTTGAACCAGTTTCCGTCGGACTTTACTGGTTTAGTATGTTCATTAAGACCAAGTACTCTATTGTTATACCAATTAAATCGTCTAATTTTAATTTTAACCAACGTCAAAAAAACTACTCAGCTTCTCAAAATTCGATAAATTTTTAAAATTAAACTACTTCTCGTAAAGCCGTAATAATGTAGTAAGTTCTATAGGACTATGATATATATATCGCTAAAAAAATCCATAATAATCGGCTTAATATTATGTCAACAGTTAATTACAAGAAAACGGTTTGCTAGATTTTCACCTAAAATTAATTAGTATCATTCCCAACTAATATCTGTTGAACAGTTTTTGATTTTTTAAAATCGATTCGGTAAAAGCTTTCGGTATTAGCTTAAAGGTGGACAAAATGTTTAATACTTTTTTTTAAATTACAAAGAAACGGCTTGGCAGATCGTCGCACAAAACTGACAAACGATAGTTCTCATCGAGATACATCAAATCACTTTTAAATTTCTGAAATTTCAGTTTAGGCGTTTTTGAGAAAACGTCGATGAAAGGTCTAATTTTGGCAAAGGCCAAAAAACGATACCAATTGTCGTAGGGCCGTAATATTTTAATATGATCCAGAAGACTATGGTATCTACCGTCGAACAAAATCTTTTTAACACTTTATTACAAGAAAACGACCTTGCCGATCTTTACCAAAAACTAATCAGTACGATTCCCAACGGTTTTCATCTCCTTATCGATAGGAATCGAATGTTTTTTGAACCTTGATCATATCGGTTGATCCGTGCGTTCGAAAACGTGGACGAAAAAATGCGGACATACAAAACACACACACACAGATCCATGTTTTCTGAGGTATGCCAAAATGTTCAGAAACCTTCAAAACGTCGAGAAATGCAAAAATTGACATTTTTGATTTTCGATCCATTACTACAACTACCCTACGGGAAGTTCAAAATTACAACTAGTGGTGTATGGAATCGTGCTTTAAGGCAAATTGCTGGTACTTCCCGTACTGTAACGAAATGTTCGAGAAATATTAAATGTTACATCAAATAGATGGATGAATAGACGGATGAATACAAATACTGTAACATTGTCTAATATTTATAAGAATTATATGAGCTGAATTATAAAGTTGAAATTATTTATTTAGAGTGTATGAGTGATCTTTAGAACTTTAGACAGAATTAAAATTAAAATCTGAATTATTTTCTATATACAAAAAAAAAAAATAAAAAAAAAATGAAACAAAAATTTTTTTTCCAAAAGCAATTATTTTGTCAAAACAAGCAGAAAGTTTTTTGAATCATTCAAATCGGATGCTTAGTTCTCTCTAAAACTGCTATTTTTTGTACGTTCAGCTAACTATCTCCGAAACGGCTGAACCTGCCTTTGACAAAAACTAATCACCCTTTCACGGATTAACCGATTTGAATGGTTCAAAAAACATTTGGAAAGGCAGGTCCAGCAGTTACGGAGATAAAAAGCAAAGATTGCACAAAATAGAAAGCGAGTTTTTGAGAGAACGGAGCATCCGATTTGAATGATCTAAAAAACATTTAATTTGTAATGATTGAGAGAAGTGGTTATTAGTTTTTGGCAAAGGCAGACCCAGCCATTTCAAAGATACAAGGCTAAATGTGCAAAAAGTGGCAGTTTTTGAGAGAACTAAGCGTTTGATTTGAATGATTCAAAGAACTCTCTGCTTGTTTCAACAAAATAATTGATTTTGGATTTTGTTCCAATTTTTTTTTTTATTTTTTTTTTAATTTATATATATATATATATATATTTATATTTATATGTATATCAAAAATAATGTTACAATATTTATAACAATCTACTTGAAAACATTCAGTATTCCTCGAACATTTCGTTGCAGTGCGAGTTCTAGCAATTTGCCTTAAGGCACGATGGCATACACCCCACTAGTTTTTTTTTTGCGTCGATCGTCCGAAAGAGTGGTTTTTATAGCACGCGAATCGAAGTCTTTTGAATTGACAAAAAAATGATCAAAGCAAGAAGTTTGATGCGAAAACGAGTAGGTTCATGTATAGTTTGATATAAACCAAAAGATTGCATATTTAAATTGAATTTAATGGATAATTTTGATCGTTTAACAAAATGTATATTAAAATCGCCGCAAACAATGATTTTGTAATATTTATCAAAAAGGTTATGAACCAGTTCGTACATCAGCAAGATGAATATATCAACATGCTGGTCAGATGATCGATAAACGCATATAAGACAAAGACGCCATTTGAGAGATGAATTTTAGCAGGGCAATATTCCAAAAAGTTTTTCGACTAGATGAGTATGAGTATGAATTGGTTTAGAGCGAATTATATCACATCGTGCCTTAAGGCAAATTGCTGGAACTTCCCGTACCAAAAATTATTATTTTTTTAAAAACAATTAACATTTTTGAAAAAAAATTATTTCAAAAAAATTAGATTTTTGAGAAAAATTTTTTTTTTTTTTGAAAACAAATTTTTTTTGAAAAGACAAATGTTTTCTTCATTTTGACATATTTTAGAAATTCTGAACTTTTTTTCAAAGCAATCGTATAGAGACGAAATGTCAAAGCGCGCAAGTGCCGCGCCGCCGTCTAACGCGTAAGCATTGGTACGGAACCCATAGAAATGTAAAAAAAAAATTACTTATTGTTAAAATCTCTATAAAATATTTGATAATTTAATGTGCATATGTCTAATGATCATTTTTAACAGCCGAATGGCATTTTTTTTACTTTTTTCATTAGATCTCCGAAACCGCTAGACCTGCTTTCATTAAAATTTGACCAATTGTTCATCTTGTCAATACAAGTAAAATGTTTTTTGAATTATTCAAATCGGACGCTCCGTTCTCTTAAAAACTGAGTTACCGTTTTTGGCACTTTTTGCCCCGTATCTTCGGAACGGCTAGACCTGCCTTCGCCAAAAACTAACCAGCTCGCCTCCTTATCAATACGAATCGAATGTTTTTTGAATTATTCAAATTAGTTGATCCCGAAATCGTCGACGAAAATTTGTATCCGCACATACATACACACACGCACATACACACACACACACATACATCCATTTTTTTAAGGTATGCCAAAATGTTCAGAAGGTTTTGAAACGTAAAGATATATAAAAATTTTCATTTTCGATTTTTTTGCGATTACTATAACTTGCCCTACGGGAAGTTAAAAAAGATTCATTTTTGGACATGAACGACAAGCCGATTTAAGATTCTAATTTAGTAAATTCATCCTTAAACTGATTCAAATCTATGTTCCAATTTTTAGGGGCGTAATCCAAGATGATGAACACGTATTCTTTGTGTGCCCGCGATTTATTGCTTTACGGGAAAATGTGAAAGAAATATTGAGCCTAAGAATTACTCCAGATGCTGTTATAGAAGTGATGCTGACAACTGAGGCTGCTTGAAACCCCATAGACAGATTTGCAAAAACAGAACAGGACTTCGTTCATTTAAAAGATATTTATAAAATCAGTGCAAAAATTATAACTTTCTAGGTCCTTTCCCCACGAAGTGATGCCTAACGGTGGTTTCCGTGGCGATCAGAGGCAAGGGCAAAGCGGAGGTTTAAGTCGGTATGATACCCAGGCGGTATTAAGTCGGACATACCCACACAAAAGACCAGTCTGGGATGCATTCCTTCTTATACCAAAAAACACACATATACACACACGTACACACATACATCCATTTATTTAAGGTATGTCAAAATTTTCAGAAACCTTTGAAACGTAAAGATATTTAAAAAACATTATATTCGATTTTTTTGCGATTACTATAACTTACCCTACGGGAAGTTAACTAGTTGGCATTTTTCATTAAGTCAAGTTACATAAACTTCCCGACATGTGGAAATAATCGGCTTAATCAATAATAAATCAATATATTAATTTGTAGGTGATTTAGTATATTAGTATACCGCGTTGATGTAGTACAGTGGTCGGGGAACCGGGGTAAATTACCCCAAATGGGGTAAAAGTGGAATTTTTGGGGGTAAAAAGTATATATTTGCAAAGCACTAAATCAGCTTCAGTTAAACCTGCTACCGAAAAGAAAATCTGTATTAGCAAAAAATGTGAAGTTTTTGCATTAAAACAAACTAAATATTTTGCGTGATGAAGCTGAGACTTACCTTCTTTATTATACAGAAGTAAGGTGGCTCCCACGCGGAAATATTTTAAATTGAGTATGAACTCTTAAAAATGAAGCTGAAATCTCTATGGTTTCTCAAAAAAATATTCTTGCTGAAAATTTTAAAAAACGCTTCCAGAGTTGCATATCTCGCATATTAGCAGACTTGAAATTTTGAAGAAATTGTGTCAAAGATGAAGCAACACCATTTTTCCAAATCGTAATGTTCTTATATTACATGTATGCGTAGGGTAAGTTATGGGAATGGGCCGAAAATGAAAATTTATGCATTTCTTCAGGTTTCAGAGGTTTTTGAACATTTTGCCATATCTCAGAAGAAATGGATATGTGTTGTGTGTGTTTTGTGTGTCCGCATTTATTCGTTCACGTTTTCGAGCGCACGGATAAACCGATTTGAATGGTTCATTCAACATTCGGTTCCTATGATAAGGAGATATTCTGATTAGTATTTGGCAAAGGCAGGTCCAGCCGTAACGGAAATACGGAGTAAAGAGTGCTAAAAATAGAAATCGAGTTTTTAAGAGAACGGGGTATCCCATATGAATGATCCAAAAAATATTCAATTTGTAATGATTGGGAGAAATAGTGATTAGGTTTTGGCAAAGGCATGTTCATCCATTTCGAAGATGCAGAGCTAAATGTACAAAAATGGCAGTTTTTGAGAGAACTAAGCATCCGATTGGAATGATTAAAAAACTTGCTGTTTATGTTGACAAAACAATTACTTTGGGAAAGAAAAATATTTCAAAAAATGTTTAATTGTATATCGAAAATAATTCAGATTTGAATTCTGATTCTGGCTAAAGTCCTAAAGGTCACTTATATTCTTCGAATAAATATTTTTTTTTTAATTTGTGATTCAGCTTATATATATCTTATAAATATTATACAAAGTTACAGTATTTATAATAATCTAATTGAAAACATTTAAAATTCCTCGAAAATTTCGTCACGGTGCGTAAAGTTCCAGCAATTTGCCCTAACGCATGATACCATACACCACTAGTTAACTTCCCGAAGGAGAAGTTTATGTTTTCATAAAAAAATCCGATTCGCTAATTTTATGTTTTCTCGACGTTTCAAGCCATTCTGAATCAAATGAGACCAAATTTGGAAAAAGTATGTGTGTGTGTGTAAAATTTAAAAGCCATTCGATGTATCTCGACGAGGACTATTGTTTGTCAGTTTTGTGCGACGATCGGCCAAGCGTTTCTTTATAAATCGCACAAACGTGAAAATTTTTTCGTCTACGTTTTAGCCCGCAATTCTGGACCGATTTTGAAAATTCAAAAACCATTCGAAAGATATTGGTTGGGAATCGTGCTGATTAGTTTTTGGTAGAGATTGGCCCGGCCGTTCTCTTGTAATAAAGTTTTAAAAAAAAAATTTCGATGATTTTTATGATTATGTTTTTGACGGTAGATACCATAGTCTTCTAGATCATACTAAAATATTACGGCCCTATGACAAATTATTTAGCTTTAAAAAAGTTTGCAAAAATTGGTATCGTTTTTTTGACATTTGTCAAAATTAGACCTTTGATCGACGTTTTCTCAAAAACGCCTAAACCGATTTCAGAAATTTAAAAGCCATTTGATGTATTTCGGCGAGGACTATCGTTTGTCAGTTTTGGGCGACGATCTGCCAAGCCGTTTCTTTGAAATTTGAAAAAAAGTGTTAAACTTTTCGTCCACATTTTAGCTCATCCTACCGAACCGATTTTAAAAAATCAAAAACTGTTCGAAAGATATTAGTTGGGAATGATACTGATTAGTTTTAGGTGAAAATCTACCGAGCCGTTTTTCTTGTAATTAACTGTTGAAAAAAAAATTTAAGCCGATTTTTATGGAATTTTTTTTAGCTATATATACTATGGTCTTATAGAATTTACTGCAATATTACGGCCTTACGACTAATAGTTTGATTTTAAAAAATCATCAAAGTTTGAGAAAATGAGTAGTTCTTTTGACATTTGTTAAAATTAAAATTAGGCTATTTACTTGGTATAATGATAGAGTACTTGGTCTTGAACATAATAAACCATTAAAGTCCTGGAAACTGGTTCAATTATAAAAATTATTGATTCCTGAAAATTTACTTTTAGAAAATACTCCGAGTTAATCTGTTTGTTTGTTTTCAATTATGTGTAATAAATCCACTCGGCATACTTTTAATCACTCATAAATTATTTTAGTTTTTATTGATTAAGTCGATTATTTACTCATATCGGGAAGTTCATGTAATTTGCCTCTAGGCTAAATAACAAACCAACTAGTTTATTCATGTATTAGTAGGATTTTCATGAAAAATATATTTATTCATAATGAATATAATTTTTACTTATTGTTTCCTTCAAACCCTTTGTTTCACCCTTTTTCAAAGTTTAGAAGTAACGAACAATGTAGCAAACCGTTAATCTGCGGGTTATGGCAGGTTATACAAAAATATGTTGCAAACAGTTTCCAATTATAGGCTCTTTTAGTTAATTTTTCTTTGTGGGGTAATGAGAGGTTGCACAAAAACATTTTGGGGTAACGGTTCCAAAAGTTCCCCGACCACTGATGTAGTACTTCATAATGTGAGAAAATATTCAATTCTATACAATTCATTAAACATGTGCCTAATACAACACGGATTCCATATTTTAGTAAATTTTTTATAATTGAGCGAATTTCAGTAGAACTATAATGTTTTAGTATGTTCATTAATTTGATTTTATTTGGCTGATTTTTGTTCAAAACTAATCCGCACGAATCTCAAATAATGTCTATTGAATAGTACTAGAATTTTCAAAATCGGATCAGAATTTTTGGCTAACACGCTAATTTTCTGCTAATCTTAAAGATACTGATCATATTAAAAAACTAACCAACGCAAGTGGTTTCATCCAATGGTTTATACATTTTTGAGATCAGTTCAGTTTTTTGAGAAACGGGTATGACAGGTCTAATTTTATAAGATTAATAAAATATTTTTAATAAGATAACATGCAAAAAATAAAAAAGCTAAATAACTAATTAACTGTTTTTAATGTTTTTTTAACCATTCACATCGATTGCTCCGTCCGCCTAAAAATGTCGACGGAAAATTGTATCCATACATACATACACACACACACTCACATCTATTTTTTCTGAGGTATGCCAAAATGTTCAGAAACCCTCAAAACGTGAAGAAATGTAAAAAAAACTAGTGGGGCGCATGGTATCGTCCCTTGAGGCAAATTGCTGGAACTTCCCGTACCAAAAATTATTTTTTTTAAAAAGATTAACATTTTTGAAAAAAAATTACTCTGAAAAAATTAGATTTTTGAGAAACTATAAATTTTTGACAAAAACTTACTTTTTCTTAAAAAAAAGACTTTTTGAAAAAAAAAAATATTTTGAAATATTTTGGAAATTCTGAACTTTTTTTCAAAGCAATCGTACTGCTTTAACTGCATAGAAAAGAAATATCGAAGCGCGTAAGCGCCGCGTCACCATCTAACGTATAAACACTGGTACGAAACCCATAGAAATGTAAACAAAATTTATACTTATTGTTAAAATCTCTATAAAATATCAGATAATTTGATGTGCATATGTCTAATGATCATTTTTGACCGCCAAATGGCATGTTTTTTCACTTTTTTACTAGATCTTCGAAACCGCTAGACCTACTTTCATGAAAATTTGATCAGTTCTTCATCTTGTTAATACAAGTAAAATTTTTTTGAATTATTCAAATCGGACGTTCCGTTCTCTCAAAAACTCGAGTTACCGTTTTTGGCACTTTCTGCCCCATATCTTCGGAACGGCTAGACCTGCCTTTGCCAAAAACTAATCAGCACGTCTCCTCATCAATACAAATCGAATGTTTTTGGTGTTATTCAAATCGATTCATCCGTTTGACGTTTTGACCGTTTGAAAATTTGTATCCGAACACACACACATATTCGCACACACACATGTACACACACACCCATACATCCATTTTTTAAAGGTATGCGAAAATGTTCAGAAGGTTTTGAAACGTAAAGATATATAAAAGTTTTAATTTTCGATTTTTTTGCGATTATTATAACTTGCCCTACGGGAAGTTAATTAATTTTGATTTTTGGACGATTACAATAACTTACTCTACCGGAAATAAAAAATCGACAATTTTTTTTCAACAGTTAATTATAGAAAACCGGCTTGGTAGATTTTTACTTAAAACTAATCAGTATCATTTCAAACCAATATCTTTCGGACAGTTTTTGATTTTTTAAAATCGGTCAGAATTAAGAGCTAAAACGTGGATTTTTTTTCACTATTTTGCTATTTACAAAAAAATAGCTTAGCCGAGGGTTGCACAAAACTGAGAGAAGATTATCAACATTTGATTTCATTGATTAGCTTTTAAATTTTTGAAATCGGTTCAGGCGTTTTCAAGCAAACGTCGATGAAAGTTCTAATTTTGACAAACGCCAAACAAACAATACTAATTTTTGCAAACTTTGACAATTTTTTTAAATTAAACAACTTGTCGTAGATTCGTAATATTTTAGTATCACCTATAAGACTATGGTATCTACCGTTAAAAAAATCATAAAAATCGTTGGAAATTTTTTTCTAACACTTCATTACAAAAAAGGGTCTGCCGATCTTTAGCAAAAACTAATCAGGTCGATTCCCAATCAATATCTTTCAGATTTTCAAAATCTGAGAATTTTTTTCACTTGTCTGCTATTTACAATGAAACGACTTGGCTGACCGTCGCGCAAAACTGATAAGCGCTGGTCCTTATCGAGTTACATCAAATGATTTTGAAATTTTTGAAATCAGTCCAGCCGTTTTTGAGAAAACGTCGATTTACGCCAAAAATATTTTCACACACACACACACTTGCGTCAAGCAATGCAACTATTGATACAATCAGTGCATGTAATAATTTGAACATAGCGCTATGCCCAGGTTCATCATCATGGTAGCCCAAAATCCGCTAATAAGCTCATTATCATCAATATGCGACATTGTAAATAGTAAAGTAGAACTCATGGCTAAACTGTCAGAAATAATTTCAGAAAACGTCACTTTACGACGAAATGAGTCATTGAAGAGCCTTGAAACATTGACAAATGAGCTGTACAAGATCGTTAGAATAAAGTCAATATACACAAAGAAGTAAAGATAAAATAGGCAACATAGCGGCTGTACTAAAAATATTTATTGATTTTATCCAATAGATGGAGGAATTAGGCCGAACCATGGAAGATACGGATGAATAATGATAAATAAAGTCCGAAATGGTAAAACAGCTTTTATAGAGGAAAGTGAACGGCAGGGCACAAGCGAGGCCTCAAGAAACCAAAAGTCACAAAATATAAAAAACAGTCAAATGAGAAAAATGGTTTGCCAATTTATATATTTCTATGCTGGTGACCTACGACATTTGCTATAGACTTTGGTGCAACGCCCTAATCACTGGTCTTCCGTTCAGTTAACTAGTGGACAGGTCTTACGTTGGCTACTTAAATGGTACGCCCAGTTCTCGGGTCATCTCGAGTTAACGCATTTACTCTAGCCATGACACTGGACTTCCGTTGGCATACTCATTTTGTATGTCCAGAACTCGGGTTATCGCTGACACCAAAAAGTTCACTGGAATCGCAATTTAACCACTCCTTATCCTTTAACTCACCAAATCGTCTTTTGATGCTTAAGACTTTGGAACTGGATCTGGATTGTATGTTATTTTTATAACTGGATTTAGATACTTCATCCAAGTTGTCCTCATTGACACCAGTCATTCAAACAGTAAGCTTTCATGAAGGTTTAGGCAATTTAATCCTGCACTATTCAATCAACGGCTCTCATCGACCCAAGCGTCCGAGATACTTCATTGACAAGTTTGTATAATGTTTTACTAACTTCGATTATTATGCCAGATGAGTCCAGTTGTGGTGGACTACGAATGTGTTCATACCATCATAGATTTGTGTAAGATTTCATGTGCTGAAAGATTTCAAATTCACAACTCTGCTACGATCTGCCTTCCCACCAAATAAATATAACCTGTTGACGTGCATATTTGAACCAGTATGAGGTCAACAATGAGGAGGCAGTATATGTGGGAATCAAGGAGCTTTGGAATTTGATAAAAACAAATGTTCATGTCATAGCATTTTGTACAGTTTTAATAATGATATTTTAATGCATTTTTATAAACATAGAAATATATTTCTATTAATTTGTATATTTTATATGCATAACGGCCTTTACAACAGCCATTGGTGTTACTCTGGAGTAGGAAAAAAATGGTACCTGATCAAGAGCTACTTGGCATCTTTGCTGCAATAATGCATTTTGAATATCTTCTAGAAGTGAAGAATTTAAAATCAAGACTGATTACAAGCTAATCACATATGCATTTCAACAGATACTGGAGACCCTCACAAGAATAAACACGATAGAAATGCCACAAAACTGTCAGCTGAGTAAGTAAACATTGAGCAGAGTTTGGACCCAGAATTGAAAATATTACTTGACATTGGATGATTTTCCAATATATTATTAATATTTCCAATAATATCGAGTCTAATTTTATTAAACCTTATCTTCCACAAAACCTCCGCAAAACTGCGTTTAACGTAGTACATGGTATTTTTCACGCAAGCATCAGGACTACATCCAGAGAAGTCCGCAAACGATACGTATGGCCTGGAACTGGCAAGGATATTGCTACTTGGACTCGTCAATGCATCTCCTGTCAAAAGTCCAAAGTCCACAAACACAGCCGCTTTGACCCTATGCACATTCCTGTATCTGATGAAAATTTTTCTCTAATCCATATAGATATCATTTACTTACCAAATACTAACGGTTTTCCATATTGTTTAACAAATATAGACTGGTATACAAGATGGCCGGAAGCTATACCACTCAAAGATATTACAGCTGAGACAGTCACACCAGCGTTATTTACGTGCTGGATTTTAAGATTTGGGACACCAACAACAAAGACTTCTGACCAAGGCATACAATTTAAGTTTGCTCTATTCAAGTGCTTGGCTCAGGCAGTTGGAGCTAAGAAGACACGTACAACATCTTACCATCCTCAGGATAATGGACTCGTGGAACGTTGGCATAGAACATTGGAAGCTGCTCTGATGTGTTCCACTGAACCGTGGATCAAGATACTACCTTGCGTGCTACTTGGTCTACGGAACTTATTTAAGGAAGACATAAAGGCATCATCAGCAGAAATGGTCTACGGAACTATTTTGAGACTCCCATGTGATTTTTTCAATGTATCTGATAATTCAACAAGTCTACAAGTATTTTTAGATAATCATCGACGAATCATGTGTGCATTAAAACCAACACCTACTGCTCATTACAATAAGGGCAAGATGTTTATTATAAAAGATACGGGCACATGCACACATGTATTCCTCAAAGCAGATCATGTCTGGAAGCCTCTAGAACCACCTTTCAATGGGCCTTATGAAATTCTAGAGCGAGTTACTGACCGGATCTACAAACTCCGCATAAATGGGACCGAAAAGAACTTTACTATAGAAAGGTTAAAACCCGCTTATATTAACAAATTAGATAGTGGTTGTGAATCAGATTCTTGATCACATCACAGGCAATCAGCAAGGGAACCTACAAAGAAGGCTTTGAAAAGGAAAGTTGCGTTTAACAAATTACGTAAAATTAACCTCTTTTCTCTTGTCAAATCTACATCCATATTTGCAACTTTTATTTTGGGGGATTACTATGGCGCCTTCCTGACATCTAGTCATAATTGCACAAACTACAAAAAGTAAACTAAGCAATCGCTACCGTCTTTTGTTTGCGCGTTCGGTAAAGAGTCAATATACCTCAAGTGTTTCAATCATTGATAAAATAATAATAATCATTAATCGTTTTTTTAATTTTTCCAAAATCTAAAATTTTCAAATTCTAAAATCCGATTGATATCATTTGGAAATAAATGGTTTTTGGCGAAGACCGGCCAAGTCGTCTCTTCTTCATAATAGTAATAGTTTGTTTGGCGATTTCAATGAAACTTTGCATGGCAATAGAATTTTTACTCTAAATGAATATACTAAACTGACATTTGGATTAATCGGCCGCGCTTTTAGAAAATTGATTGTGTATGTATACGGCTAGTATTTGTTTTCCATCAATGTGTAATATTTAAATCATTTGTCAAGAATAACTAACGTATATTTAAAAAAATTAAATAATTTGCAATAGTTTGTCACTTCAAAATGGACTACAGCGATTAAGTATACTTTTAGATCAGTTAAATCGTTTATTTACAGTAGTCAGGATTACAGGAAGTTAATGCCTTAAGGCCACTCACAATTAGTTTTTTTTTTTATTTTTAATGCGAATTTTTATGTTTTCCTAAACTAAAATACCTGTAATTCAAAATTATGTGTAAAACATATATTTGCAATACGATTAGATAATTTTTAAATTTTAGGAGGCTTTTACTCCGCCATTCGTCTGTAATAAGTTAAATATTGAAGTTATAAAATATGTTTGGTAACAAATACCTAAATAAAATCATAAAAAAGAAATTTATTGTTGAATAAGTGTTCTATCTAAGTTCTAAAATAAGCTCAGGGAGGTCATGACCCCCGTGACCCCTCCCCCTTTGGATCCGTCACTGATTCGCACACACACACATACATCTATTTTTTTCTCAGAAATGCAAAAATGTACAGAAGGTTTTTAAAAAATTTCATTACTATATGGGGAATCAAGTAGACCTTGAGTTTTGGTGGAGAAACAAATAACTCGTTAGACCCAGTTCTTGGGTCATCTCGTTTTAACTCATTTACTCTAGCCATGAAACCGGATTTTCGTTGGCATACTCATTCTGTATATCCAGACATCGGGTTAGCGATGACACCAAAAAGTTCACTGGAATTGCAATTCAACCTCTCTTTATCCTTTAATCTACCAATTCATCTTTTGATGCTTAAGACTTTGGAACTGGATCATCCAAGTTGTCCTCATCGACTCCAGTCATTCAAACAGTAAACTCTTATGAAGGTTTAGGTAATTCAATCCTTATGTTTTATCACTTCGGCATTAATATATGGAAAGCCGTGGTCCATATGTAATATATTTTATTACATATGGACGTATATGAAAATAGTAACGACACTATGTGTTATCATATTTAACATTTATAAAATATAGTTAGTATTTGTGTATTTTCAATAAAAAGGAAAAGTGTTATGAATTATAATTTTGGCAATGAGACTGGGCAGAAACAATAGAGAGATCCGAACTGACACTTGCACTATTTTGTTTCCTCCGTACTGTCACTATGATGAGCCTATCTGTCCAGTAGAAATGCAATGCGTGTTGACAGGCCGCTACAGCTCACTCCGCCCCAATGAAAAGATTGTTTTGCATCTCTGACTGCCATCTTGATTTTCTTGTAAATTTTTTGGTTGAGATTTTTTTTTTTTTTTTTTTTTAATTTAATTTTTCTTATTTTATTGTGTGATTAATTTTTGTTTGTT